>NC_083341.1:127853620-128161033 GCF_019175385.1 Lycium barbarum
ACTTTTGCAAGTCTCCTATAATGCTTTTTATATTACTAACATTACTAAAAGGATTTTTTTTAATTTTAGCTTAAGGGTGATCATAGAAACTCAAATACTCACAATGAGATATGAAAGTTCTGATTAATATATACAACAAGTTTTTTTTTTTTAATTATATGAAATTATAACCTGTGAATTGCCAAATGATTTTTACCCTTTTGCTAAGCCATTATTTTCTTATTTGAAGGAAAGCATCATATGCGACTGCCATGTCTTCTTTTTTGATGATGTCATTTAATTTATTTTTAGAGTTATTGTTCTTATGAGTAATTGGTGCTTTTTTTTTCTAGCCCTCTTCTACTTTTCATCTTTTATCACTTGGTACTTTATATGTGTTGGAACAATTTTTATATAAATAAAAAAAGTTTTTCGTGATGCAGGAGTTGATATATATGTTTTGACTAATATAATTGCCATCAGGTAATTTATGTAACTTATAAGAAATTTTAGATAAATAGGAAATTTTATGATGACATAGAATTCTTAACCAATATTATATCAAACCGCGCAAAGCGCGGGTAATTTTTCGTTGAATAGACAAAACCACAAATGTCATGGTCATGCCAAGAAAAATTAAGATCAAGTTACATAAAAAATGTGATTTTCTTTGATGCCAACAATATAGAGCATCCACTCAGATATTTCTAGGGCGCTAGAGGCTATAGTAAAACAAGGTTTAAGGAACTATGTGGTATATTTAAAAAATTTAAGTGAAAATCAAATTAACCAACAGAGTTTATTAAGTTCCTTAATCACACTTAGGTGACAGATTTAAGTTTGTTATTTTAACTTTTGAGGAATGTTCATTACTTAAGACTTCAGTGATTACAATACTCATCGAGTCAGGAGTTTTGGATGGTTTAGTTAAGATTGGAATAATGAAAATCTACAAACGAAATGAAGAAAAGGGAAAGAAAGTATTAGAGACGAGTGTATTTGATCGCATCAATGATAGAATACATTTAATTAATCATTGATCTTTTCCTTTTTCTTGATTTCCTTTCCTTTTCTATAACATTTTTTGTTCCCTATCCTTTTTAGTCTTTATTTTATTAATATGAAATATAAGTGTCAACAATTCATACTACTAAGGAACAAAATATTAATCAAGAAAAAGGCCTTTAGAAAATGAAGAAGAAAAGGTTAGTTATTAGGGAAAAGGGTCAAATATACCCCTCTACTTTGTTTTATTAGTTAAATATACCCTCCATTAGTAAAAGTTAATAAAAATATCCCTGTCATATTCAAACTTCACACTTATGTCCATGGATATTGATTGAACGAAAGATGAGGGTTCTACTAACTTTGGTTTTTTTTCCAGGTAGGATTAGACTCGAAATTGATTTTACTGAAGTATTTGTACCAATATTCCTTTTACTGCAAAATCATATATACGGTTCCTTCTTATTATTTACCTTCTCTCATATAATTATATTAACTTGTATTTTATATTTTTAATGATTCCACAATGTGGTCTTTTCTGTTACAAATTGAAATCTGCAATAATTACTCAAAAGTTTGCCCCTTCATATCCCCAAAACAATAAAGAAGAAGAAAATAAAGAGCTTTGTCCTGGACCATATATATCCCATGGTCATTGCTATCTTTGTGGCTGGTGATTGAAGAACAAAAATGGCAAGACCATTGTAGCGTTTAATTTTCATATTAGAATCCAAACATCTCCTTGATGTCCCTAAGATTTTCAGGTTTTCACTTTTTCATTTCAACCTTCATAAGCATTTTGATGATGCAACTGATCTGAAAATATTACTTCAAATATGAATTTGTTCTTACACACTTTATTATTATATGCTTCAACTTTATTTGTTGAATGGTTTTGTTATCTTAGCATGCAAGTCTCATACTTAGAATTAGAAAATGAGAAAGAAATAGGGAACTGTTATGAAATAATAATAAAAGTATAAGGCAATGATACATATAGTCAAAAAAATTGGGTGAGAGAGAGATTTATTGCTCTTCAAACTGGGACAATTAAGGTGGCAGGACCCCTGAAGTATTTTTCTAAGTGATAGATCCCCTATTTTTTTTCTCCAGAAATTACTAATGATGAGATTAGCAAACACATGGAGGCCTTTTTGTATTTTTAAAATTTTTAGGGTTAAGTTTTAACCTTTGCAAAAAAAAACTTTTCTCTTTCTCTTTATTTTTCTCTTTCTTCTTCCCCGAAAATCATTCCTTTACTCCCAAATTCTTCCATTTCTTCATCTTCTATGTGTGTAATCGTCGTTGGAAGTTAAACTTGAAGTATACATATATTTTGGTTGCTGAAAAACGTGAAGAAGGAGCTGGAAGCCATATACAACCTTTAACAAACCTTCGAAGCTCTAATTCAAAAATGTAGGTTACCGCAAACGCGCTTCATTTTGAGTGAGTGATACCTCAAAAAAACCAGAACATCGAGGAGGATTCATGTATGAAATTTGAAGCAATTTCGTTGAGATTTGACATGATTTTGGATCAATTTTATAACAACTCTCAAGGTTGAAAAAGATGATAGTTCAGATTTTGGATTATTGCAATCAAGCTCTATTTCACATGAGTGATATCTCAAAAGAACCGGAACATGCAGGGGAGCTCATATCTAAAATTTGAAGCAGTTTGGTTAAGATTTAACATGGTTTCAGATCAAATTACAACAGTTGTTCGTCCAAAGGAAGAAGACGACACTGCCAGAAATAGTATAGCAGAATCTTTACTCAGGTCTATATGTTTGACTATTTCTGGCAGTGTCGTCTTCTTCCTTTAGGATGAACAACTGCTGTAATTTGAGCCGAAATCATGTCAAATCTTATATATATATATATATATATATATAATGCATATATAAAACAATTTATATATGGAATGTAGCAGCTGCCAATGCCTAAAAAAAAATATGAAACATCGAGGAGAATTCACATATGAAATTCGAAGCAATTTCGTTGAGATTTGACATGATTTTGGATCGATTTTTTAGCAACTCTCAAGGTTGAAAAAGATGATTGTTCAAATTTTGGATTACCGCAATTGAGCTCTATTTCATATGAGTGATATCTCAGAAGAAGCAGAACGTGGAGGGGAGCTTCAGCAGTTTGGTTAAGATTTGACATGATTTCGGATCAAATTACAACAGTTGTTCGTCCAAAAGGAAGAAGACAACACTGCCAGAAATAGTCTAGCAGAATCTTTACTCAGGTCTATAATAGCCAACGCAGAAGCTTAGTAGAAACTATAGACCTGAGTAAAGATTCAGTTAGAGTATTTCTGGCAGTGTCGTCTTCTTTCTTTTGGACGAACAACTGCTGTAATTTGATCCGAAATCATATCAGATCTTATATATATAATGCACATATACAACAGTTGTCATATGGAATGTAGCAACATAAGTTTTGTTAGCATTTTATAGTTTCTACTATATATATATATATATATATATATATATATATATATATATATGAGAACTGAAAAGGGTCACATTTTAGCCACTAAGAAGCGACTATCATTATTAGACACGACTGTGATTTTTGTAAGACCCTACAATTTAGATGAAATTATCTTGAAAGTTGATGAATTAATTCTTGAAACTTATCAATGTTGGCATTTAAATGAATAATTAACAAAATGATAACGTCATTATTGACATAAATACTAAGTCGTTCGCTGTTAATCTAAACATTACAAGTTGGTCGCATAATTATTTCACCTATTGCAATAAAGACAAGAAATATCACATTGATCGCATGTAATTATGTCATTAATTTCAATATAGATCATATGTAGTACAGAAACCATTTGCAACATGGCTGAAAAAAAAATATGTGTTGTTCACATATAGTTATCTCACAAATTCTAAATTGTTACATATAGCTATGATCATCATAACTTTTTCTTCAACACATTATTAACATTACTAATTAATTATCATTATTTTAGATTATTATAGTGTTTTTTCACTAATTTCATGGTGATAACATATTATTTAGTTACAAATATAAGTTTTATAATCTAAAATTAGTTCACTTCTTATTAAAAAAAATATTTTTTTTATCACAAAAGATGAAATTATACTAGTCGTTCGCTATTAATCTAAACATTACTAGTTTGTCGCATGATTATTTCACTTATTTCAATAAAGACAAGAACATTTCACATTGATCACATTTAATTATGTCATCAATTTCAATATGGATCATATTTAGTATAGTAACCATTTGCAACATGGCTAAAAAAATATGTGATGTTCACATATAGTTATGTCACCAATATCAAGTTGTTACATATAGCTATGATCATCATAACTTTTTCCTCAACACATTATTAACATTACTAATTAATTATCTGGGTTTGAATCCCTCTCTCTCCGTTTTTACTAATTGAATAGATTTTTTTCTTTAGTGTTTTATTTTAGATTATTATAGTGTTGTTTCAATAATTTCACGGTAATAACATATTGTTTTGTTACCAATATAAGTTTTATAATCTTAAATTAGTTCAGTTCTTATAAAAAAAAATCTTTTTTTTGTTACAAAAGCAAGTGTCAGGTTGTAGATTCTAATAACATGTAGCTGACTTATTAACAGAGTATGCAAGTGTGGTGACATAGCTCTTTTGAGGACCCCATTCTGCTATAATAGTTCAGTGGTCTATGCATAGACATTGTCTCGTCTATAATTTAGTTATAAATCTGAAGAGTTCATCTTTAACCTCAAGTTCAAATTTGAAATGTTCATTTTTTCCCTCAAGCTCAAATCTGAAATTTTATGTAAAACAACCTTTAATTTTCTCCAAATTCCCTTAAATTTGAGATTTAGACTCCTCAAAAGATCCCCAACAAAACCCAACAACACCCACTTGAAATAAATCACTCCTTCATAAAATCAATTTTTCAAGTTTGAAGCTCAAGCTCAAATATGAAATTCAATCCAAAACCACCTTAAGTCTTCTCGAAAATCTCTAAAATTTGAGATTTAAACTCATCAAAAGATCCCCAATCAACACCCACTTGAAATGAAGCACTCTATTGGAAACTCATTTTGTCAAGCTTGAAGCTCATAGCTCCAACAATGGTTGCCAATGGAGTATATTTCAAATGTAGGAGGAAAAAAAAAAGGGATAAAAAACATAAGTAGACAAAAATATAAAAATATTAACATATTCATAGCAGGTAAATGCTATCAACATTTCATGACAGGTTAAGAGTTTTATAGTAAAATAAATTGCTTTGTATAAGGAAACTGCTCCCCATTTTTTGTGGACTCTATAACTGTTTTTCTTTAGGATATTTTCGTTTACACTTTCTCCATATATTCTAACATTTCCTCCCTACACAGTTTTTCCATTATATACTCTTCAGCCTTTCTATTTTGATTGGGGGTCAATAGCATTAGACAACATAAAACATCACGCATATTGTTACTTTTATACACAAAGTATTTCTCAAGAAAATATTATACCAAGTATATATTATTATACCTCAATACACACATTAGTCTACATATTATACCTCTGAAAATGAATTATACCCCGTATAATCTGTATTTAAGCATGTTTTTATAAAGTATAAATTAAAAATACATGTTATATAAATTGAATAATAATGGTATAATGTAATTTTTATATTTAAACTAAAACAAATAACAAATTAAAATACATTCAAGTGTTAGCCAGAAAATAATGGGTTTTATTGGTTGAAGAGGATAGAGAAGTAAGGAAAATAGGGGGTGTTATTTAAAGAAGAGAGAGATAAATAAGGAAAATGTGTGTGAATCCCTAATTTAGAGGATATCCTTTTCGTATAGGATTTTTTGTGTGTGTCATAAATGTAATAAAACATGATCTTTTTTAAGATATGCTAATTACGTGCTTAAATTTAAAAGTGTGACCAACGGTGTAATTTTCTCAAGAATTGGGAATGAATGGAGAGAGGGGGGTATAATTTTTTATAAGGTAAAAGATATATTTTAGATTTTTATTTTGGTTTATTTTATTAGTTCTTACGTTGGATCAAAAGGGTATTTTTAAACCTTGGGGGCTGGTTTGAAAGCTTGGAATAACTTTTATTTTGTTATTTTATTATTTTATCTTTTAAATCCTTGGACGAAAATGTATTTTTTTTAAACTTGGGGGGTTATTTTGACGCCCCAATAACTTGCCTCTTCTTAATTAGCCTTAATTCTAAATGGGGTCCTATCACATAATAACTAAAACTTGAGGTGCAGATTTCTAAAAAAAACTTGTTTGGAGTCTTGTCACCACACTTCCCCTTCAAATTGATGTACAAATAAACTGAATTGACTTCCTATTTATACAAGAAAAGAAGTTGATGCGAGGCTTTTTAAGAAGTTGTTGCGAAGTTTTTCACAAGCAGCATGCATAAACTACTTGCAAGCTGCCTGTATGAGCTACTTGAAAGTTGCCTCCTTGATTGCAAGCTATCCAGAAAACTGTAGGAGTACTTAAATGGGCATCAACAATTCAATGTATTTATAACACTCCTCCTTGGATGTTCATTAATTAATAGATAATGTCCCTCATTAAAACTCTACTGAGAAAAATTCAGTGGGAAAAAATACTAGAAGAAAAAAGAGTACACATATTTAGTAATACACATTACTAGCTGTCTCATTTAAAACCTTACTAGAAAAATCCAAATGGGATAAAATCTTGATTAAGGCAAAAAAATAGAATGCATATTTTACTCCCCTTGATTAAAGAATCACGTAAATCTTAAAGATGACGTACACCAATATTGTATACCAACTTATTATATGTTGAGGTTGGCAATGCCTTTGTGATCAGATCTGTCAATTGATCATTTGACTAATTGGTTGGTCATCTGCATCTTCATTCCTTTGATAGAGTTGCATCAGCGTCATATAATATTGTTGGAATCACGCCAAGTACATTCCTGGCTTACTTCATAAATTGTTGTTCTTTTGTATCGTTTGATTGTCATGTAGTACAATATGGTATGGCACTAACCCATTATAGAAATAGATAACATGTCTGGATCGAACACTTATGTCAATCAGATGAATGCTTGTATTTCCAAAAAAGTTGATAATCATTGTTAGGATAAACATATTCATATTAGGGCTTTTAGTTGCAACATGTAATTGATCTTACTTCAAAATTTTCTTTGTAGGAGAGAAATTATATCATGTCCAAAGTTATGGCAAGATAAATAAATGCATCAGTTGCATAAATATATGGTACTTCAAGACCAATATAATTTTCTCATTTCAACTCGTTTTAGTAGATAATCTACTGCATTTGAAAATTCTTCAAGAGTTTCAACTAATATTCAAGTAATCAACTTGCACAATAATGTGAAAGATTCTGATTTTCATAAAGACATTAGGGTAAACAAATTCATTTTTATACCCTACCTAAATATTCGTTAAAGAGATTATAATACATCAACCTTGATTGATTTAATCCACGTAAGGATTATAAACAAGTTTTTCAAGAACTTGTATATGTTTCAGGCATTTCGAATCCTTCAGAAATTATCATGTAAAATTTGTCAAATAAGTCATATAGGTTGTGACAACACCATTTAGTATTTAAATGGCGTGATATCACCTGATGCTTGGACTGCAAGTCCAATAAGCTTTACGCTTATCAAGATTCATAATGTCACTTCGTAATTATTTCTACGTCGGCATGCTTAGAGATTGATGCTCTTTAAATTGATGTACAAATGAACTGAATTGAAAGCCCGAGGATTTTCAGGAAGTTGCTGAGAGGTTTTTCACAAGTTGTTTGCATGAGATACTTGCAAGCTGCCTACATGAGCTACTTGCAAGTTGCCAGCTTGACAACAAACTTACCCAGAAAACTATAGGAGTACTTAAATGGACGTCCACAATTTAATGTATTTATAATAGAAACAGATAATTTGCGCAGTTATAAGCCTTAACTTTTGACACGTGTGTTGCGTGTGGATTTCAAGTTAATCGGTACAAATTTCTTAAAATGATATACATAATATTAGAATAAGTGTGTGATGAGCTATACGAAATTTGATAGGGAATGGTACAAGCTCAAAAGAGTGAATGGACAGCCTATACAATCAATATTTATCGTTATTGTAAAATACAATTTTACTGAGAAATGTTATCGCATAAAGTTGGAAGGATACCCTTTTTTTTCGAGGGAGAAAAAAAGGTCTCTTTACCAATATTATTTTTCTATTAATTCGATCACTACTATATTTTGTAGTATATAATCATCGAATTGGTAAAACATTTTCTTATGTTGTTCTTGATATTTCAAGAACACCTTGTTTAAATGTTAACATGCGCAAGGATGATTGTGGTTACAAATGTTTCATTTTTAAAATTTGTGTCTTGTCTTTAAGAAATTGTAAATTTCGTTTTTTTACAGCCGCATATATATTAAAAAGTTGTTGTCGTCGAATGAAAGTAATTTTTTTTGTAGAAGATGTACAACGTATGTCTTCATTTGAATGACTACAAATGGGCAGTTTATAACCTACAGCTGCTCATTATAACTTGTGATTAGGAAGTAAACGTCTTTTTCTTAATATGGTGTACACAGGTTATAAAAGAGAAACACACAAATCTTTATTGCAACTTGCAAGTAACATTTGTATCCTGACTATCGTCTACATATGATTTTGCAGCTACTATAATGAATTTTCTTTCCGACAATTTCCATTATTCTTAAGGGGCAGGTATTGTTTAAACAAGATATATGCAAAAGGATTAGACGCAACACGCAATTATGGAAAACCAAACAAATATTTAAGAGATCTTCGTATCTTTTCAATAGCAGTCCGCTACCAAATAATCCGTCATCTTGTCGGAAGGATAAGCCATTTTTAATCTAATGGCAAACCAAACAAATGTCTAATAACTATTTCAGACTATATATTTCAATAGTCTTGTTCTTTTCATAAATAGTGTACAGTCAAATAGTGCTAAATTTATTGCCACCGACAGAGTAGCATAGTATGCCTTGCCCTTTATATATCCCAAGCCTAAGGTGCACATAATGCACTCATCACAAAACTTGCAATTATTATGATTGAGCTGATGGATTATTTACTCACTCCAATTCTACTTTCTCTCATCTTTGTAATCACATTGAAGTATTTATATCCATCAAAAACAAAATTACCACTTCCTCCAGGTCCTTTTCCATGGCCAATTTTTGGTAACCTTTTCCAAGTAGGCCGAAAACGTCCTCATGCTACACTAGCAAAGCTAGCTCAAGTTCATGGCCCTGATTTAATGTCAATAAAATTCGGAGCACGACTCGTTGTTGTTGCTTCATCACCTGCTGCTGCTGCCGAAGTTCTTAAAACACATGACCGTAACCTTTCAGGCCGGTTCGTTTCACATCCGATACGAGTCAAGGATTCGAGACTTCACAATGTGTCAACAGCATTTTTAGAAGAGTGTGATGAAAATTGGAAAAGCGTTCGAACCATATACAGGGGAGCCCTGTTTTCGACGAAAGCCCTGGAGTCTCAGGTAAGTTTAAGGGAGATGAAAGTCGCGGAAATGATGCAACATTTGGTTAACAAACAAGGCCAAGTGATTAAATTCAAGTTCGTGATTTTTGTGACCGCTTTAAACGTATTGGGTAATTTGACTCTTTCAATGGATTTGATTGACTTTGAAGGCAAAGGAATAGGTGCAGGACTGAGGGAGTACCTACGTAAATTTACGGAGGCGGGTGGAATACTGGAAATAGCAGATTTGTATCCTATATTGGGTATTTGCAGTTCGGATTTCCAGGGAACGTATAAGAAACTCATGGTTTTTTTTGATAATCTTTGTAATGTTTGGGCAGGCAATGTTCAGGACAGAAGAAAAAGAGACTGTCAACCTTCTAAGGATAATGTGGATTTTGTAGATGCTTTGATTAAAAATAGTTTCACTGATAAACATATCAATGCATTGCTTGTGGTGCGTCGTATGCTTTAATTTCTATCCATACTCCCTATGCATGCTAACTCGTTTTGTAGGGTTGATTTCTCAAATGGTCATCCAACTAATAGTTATCATCTCAAATAGTCACATGTCTTCTTGATTATAGTTTCCTTCAACTAAGAAATTGACTTTCTGAGATAATAATTACCGAGTATTAGTTGAGTGACCATCTGAGAAATTGACTCTCATTTTGTAGTACCGAGACATTATTTTCAATTTCTTGGATCTTTCAGGAAGTATTTGGAGCTGGAACAGAATCTACAACTGCTACAAGTGAATGGATGCTTGTTGAACTCCTTAGAGATCCACAAGCCTTAAAAAAACTCCGAGATGAAATTGCAGGAGTAGTAGGAGATAAGGACATTATAAAGGAATCTGACTTGCCGAATTTACCATACCTGGACTCTTGTTTTAAAGAGACACTAAGGTTACATCCTCCTGGTCCGTTGTTGCTCCCTCACCGCGCTGTGCAAACCTGTGAAGTCATGGGTTATAGAATTCCGAAAGACACACAATTGTTGGTCAATATGTGGGCAATTGCAAGGGATCCTAAGATTTGGGACGATCCTTTGAGCTTCAAACCTGAAAGATTTATCAATTCAAAAATGGACAACAAAGGGCGAAATTTTGAGTATATTCCGTTCGGTTCAGGAAGGAGAATATGTGCTGGAGAACCCTTGGCTTCCAGGTTTATTCCCTTAGCTGTTGCTTCTATGATCCATAAGTTTGATTGGATTCTACCAAATGAGATGGATCCGGCTAAGATTAACATGGATGAGACTCTGGATGTCACTATGTTTAAGACGGATTCACTTTTTGTCATTCCTAAATTGAGGAAACTAGCCAAAGAGTGAGGCAAATAAGAGGTTGATATAGTAAAACATCCATGATCACTATGTATTGTGATTGTATCAGTGCTTGTTAATGTTATGTATCTATTGTTATGCATGTACTATGTATTAAGTTGTTTAAGCGTTAGTCCTCAGTTGAATTATTCTCAAAACCCCTCTGGGCCAAGCTATCAGCGTAAATCATGAACTAAATAAATTTAATTTTATGTACTTTAGATGAAAAGTTTATAAAACATCCCAGGTTAAACATAATACACTACACCCATATATATATATAATTATTTATCACAGGCACTCTTCAATCTAGCTTCCTTCCTAATCTAGGCTTCAGACATCATTTTTATTAGGGGCACATCTACATTGAGCCCGGGAGTTCATCTGACCTCCCTTTGTCGGGCAATTACAATGTGTATATTGGGTCAAACTTTTGTCCCTGTGTATGTATTAAATGTCGAACCCCCTTAGCACAAACCAAAACCTTAGCTTAGTGGTAAAGGGAGTTCAAATTTACGTAGAGCATGCAGGTTTGGGTCTCATTGACACCAATTTCTTTAATTTTTAAACCCCCTTGAAAAAAATCTTGTCTCCGCTTCTACTTTACAAACCACCTCCTGCACAATCTGTCTAGTGATATCATCCACTGTTTGTTTTTGGAATAGTCTCAAATTCATTTCCTGCCACATAGCATAAATAGTTGCAGCAATTGTCATCCTACAGTGATCCCTGGACCAATGAAGCTCATTTTGCCAACTCATGCTTTGTCTTGTTATCTCTAGCCAATGCAATAATATCTTTGTAACAACCCGGTATATTCCAAGTGAATTTTAGAGTTACTTAATTATAGCTTACTAGTTTTAATGAGTTTCATATCGTAGCGATTACTAATTATATCCATATAATATGAGCGTATATTTATTGTTGAAAATATTATTTATATGATATAATATATAATATATGAGATGGTGAATTAGTTAAGAGTATATTAGTGGGTCAGGCCCACTACTTCACTACTGATCACGTCTTTAGGTTAATGTGATGACACAAAAAGAGCATTCTTCTATTTTTAGCCTTAAAAATAAGGGGAAAAAAAACTGAAAAGAGAACGGCATAGGGCAGTTCTCGTTGTTGCTCTAAAGAACATTGCAGTGAAGATTCTCTTGGGTTAAATACAAATATTCAGGTACGTTTATTACTACTTTTAGTATGAAAGCTAGATTGGTATTGTAGTCTTATAGAGATATGTATAATTATATTGGTGATTGCAACAAAAGAATGAAGAGAAGATCTAATGATCACCTAATGATTAGGGAGGGCAATGATCATAGCAATGATGACTAGTTGTAGTGGTAGGGTAGGATATAAGACAAAATAGGTACTCAAGGTGTGAAATTACTCTACAGCAACTTCTCAAATTGTTTCAACCCCCGTCACTTTATTGTTTTCATTTTTTATTTTCTTTTGTTTTAGTTTCTTTTATTTCTTTAGTTACACACTATGATTATTATTTGGGACTATAACATATTTGTATAACTGTTTACTAAGAGAATTGAAAATCAATTTTCACTTTTAAAAGAATTAGGGAATCAAGGTATAGAATGTTGAGATTTAGTTCTAAACCTAAAATTATAAAATTAGTTTCCTTAGACTAATTTGGACTCGTTAATTACGGTATTGAATAGATTGAGGCTATTGGAGATCATTTGAAGAGATTTTGGTGTTTCAAGAGAGGTCTACGTTCCGATTATAAGGCAAGTGAGACTTAAACTCTTAGCTTACTTGCTTTTCATAAAAAGCATATGGTTTGTGTTGTATGTATGCATTTAAATCATTTAGTTCATGTGAGTGGACAAGCATGATCTAATTGGATTATTTTCAAGTGTCTAAAGTAATGACCGTATGAGTCCTTTAGCGTAATTTCGCCTAATATATAATTGCTAGATATGTAGAGTTTTGAATTGGTATTAATTGGATGTTTGTTCTACTTTGTCATATCTTGAGAGGGGTATACTCCGACAGACCCTATTGGGTCAGAGGTAGATGCTAGAATTATAATTGACCCAGGTAAGATGTGGGTAAATAATGCCCACTCCAGAAGACGGGGTAAGACATGGACAAATACGTACCGTGTCCCGTGAACATAGATTCAGATTCAGTGTATTTCATGTCTTTCTTGTTTATGCTTCATGATTCCAGCTTCATCTTCAGGTTAAGTGTTTGCATATATTTAATATAATTGTACTATTTAAGTGCTTTATGCATTATCACGGATTTCAAGGACTTGCCCCAAGGGTAAGCTCAGAGTGTCGATGATCTTGCTAGGTCTTTTAGGCTCACGCTTGTTGATGTTTGTATGTGTGCAGGTGTGGTTAACGGCGACCAGGTAGCTGATTCTTGATCATTCCAGCTTTCTTAAGTCCAGTTCAGTTGAGGTGAGCCACCATTAGATCATGTCAGCCTCTTCTTCTTTAGTTGACTTAGTAGTATTCCGAGCTATGTCTCGTGCTTTTGTATTTAGACTAGTAGTTCCATGACTTAGACATTTTATGGGGTTTATGGGCAGACTCAATATTTGTAGTTCGCTTTTGCACTTTTCTTTATATTATAAGACATGTAGTATTATTCATTTTATTCTTTAATTTTCGCATGATTAGCTTAGAGGGTTCGCCTTATGGATAGAAGCTCGTCAGGTGCCCTGTTACATCCTGAGTGCCAGATTTGGGTCGTGACAAACTTGGTATCAGAGCACTAGGTTTCAATTTCCTTGGAGTCATGGAACAGTGTCTAGTAGAGCCTTACGGATCGGTACGGAGACGCCTGTACTTATCTTTGAGGGACCTCATGGGCATTTTAGGAAAACTTCCTTTCTTTCATTCCTCCCTCGTACTATAAAGCTTGAAGTATGGACAGTGATACATTTCGTGTTCTACCCCACGTGTGGCGGGAACACATTCAACTAATTCAGGTGCTAGCGACTAAGAATGTTTCTCCGGGAGTTACAAAGAAGTTCGAAAAGGTTAGAGGTAAGCCTAAAAGATGGGCTAAAATATTGAAGACGATTGGAGTTGAGTACTAGCTTACAAGGTTAGCAGAAGTATTCACGAGTTACTATACAGATCTAGAAGACTCTAAAATTTTGAGTTGGGTTTTAAAAATAGATCTCTTTATGTTTCTTGAAGTGGGAGCAGAGGAGCAACAATTGTGCCTACCACAATCAGTGGCACATATAGCAAGGCTACGAGCAAAGTGAGAACTACAGTTGATACATGTTATACGGGAGAGAATGTGGGCATAATTAAGTGAAGTACCTTAAGTGTAAACAGTAATAGACAATGGAATTTTAGCACAGTTACAAATTAAGATGACGCTCTTATGTCACATTCATGAAAGTTGACTACTACAACTCAAGGAGGAAAATTAGTTCTATTCATCGTATTCAGTTGTCTATGTAAGGCTATCAAGTATGTTATATATGGAGAATCGGCGTTGATATTTCAATCTTCATGACTTGCACATTGGTTGAATCAGATTAACCTACTACTACAACATATTGCAGTTTGGGTTTTGGAGAGTTCCGGACTACTTAGCAGTAGTGACTATAAGCTTTCAAGGATTTTGCACTTTGAAAGGGTGTGTTAAAAAGGAGTTTCATCTTGTTAAGTTTGTATGTTGAACACACCCAAGTTAGGTGATATAATACCTAATTAGGTTCTTTAATTTTGATTTATATTTCAGAGCGCGGTCATACTTTCCCTTATAGTCATCAGTGTGCTGAGCACCAAGCTCAGCATAACAGGACACTTTTGTCATCACAGTTAGATTTGCGCTGAGCGCCGCTTAACATTTTTGCCACTACAGTTAGATTTGTGTTAAGCGTCAAGCTTAGTATAGTGGGGTTGTTATGCCACCACAGTTAGTTATCTCTTATGACTGGTAGAGTGTGGAGCGCGAGATTCATTATAGCCGAAAGCACCTTAAATTATAAAGTAAGACATTGAGCATGAGACTCAGTGCACCAGGGCATGAATGCCGATTCAGTTTGAGTAAGATGTGGGGTTTAGGAATATTTTTGCATTAACAAGATAAAAGTCAAGTTATAGAGGATGTTTACTGCATTTGGAGGTAGTGAAGTGACCGACATCGAACATGAATTATTTTTGCATAGTTGACTAATACGCATTATGCTTCGCTCCGCACGAGTTTAAGATAATATAGTCAGAAAGCTGATACTTTATGAGGAAGAAAAAAGAAAGTGAGTCGTAAGACGAGTTGTTATAGCTTCAGCCCAAGTGGGTAAGTGTCTTATGGTAAACCATGCCTATGGGAAGAGGGTGTTAATAAATCTAGTTGGAGAAAGACCAGCGAACTCAAATGTCAAGTTGAGCATCAATAATTTGATTTCATCAGATCGAAGCTTAGCCTCATGTGGAAGTGAATGCACAATTGCATTTGAGCAAGGTTATTCCTTTTATCAAAAGTTCAGTAACGATCAAGAAGTGTGTGTTCAACATGTATGATGGTTCGTCGGATGCCGGAGTGGAGTTTTGACTCTTGAGACAATCCCACAATTTGCAAGATTCCAACAGTATCTTTGAGATGTATATGATGTTTTACCTAAGAAGGTAATAAAAGTCTGACTCAATAGATCGAAGCAGTTTTACTTGACCTATTGTGGTCACTACAAGTGTTTTGGAAAAATCTTTAACATAGATGACTTATGGTTAGTCCTTATTGGGCTTAATGAACCAAAGGTTCAAATCAGCGTTGGCGCTATTGCTACAGCATGAAATATATCATAACGATTTCTACATATACCGAGAGTACTATATGGATCAAGTACTAAGAGTGTCACGACCCAATCCCGTGGGCCATGACTAGTGCCCAAGCTGGACACCCGTATACATACCTGTTAGATATAGTCAACTGAATTTAAGAACAATATGGAAACTTGCAAAAGAACTCCAAAGGTTGATAACGTCATCATATATATGTATCCAGATAGCCTGTCTCCTGAGGAGTCACAACTAATCAAATTATAATATGATACGCAAGCCGACAAGGCTGCCATTACATGTCAATACCATACGCAAGCCGACAAGGCTGTCACGACATATCAATACCATACGCAAGCCGACAAGGCTGCCACTATAGCCGAACATATTCAAAGCACATCATAAAGACATAGCTGAACAAAACTTATATGCAACCCACACACATGTCTACCGACCTCTAAGAGTATCAATGGTGAAATATGACGGGACAGGGCCCCGTCGTACCCCTGGATAAACATATATACATATCCATCGAAAGATCTGTACCAAAAGTCTAGGCTCCGGAACAATGGAGCTTTCCAAGACAGCTGAGTAGAAATCCTAAGCTGGAGGATCACCAAATCGAGTATCTATACCTGCGGGCATGAAATGCAGCCCCCCGAAGAAAGGGGGTCAGTACGGAATATGTACTGAGTATATAAAGCATGTGATACAGTAAAGAGGATCATAACTGAAATAGAGGTCACAGGAGACAAATATGACATTCAAAATACCAATACATTTGCCTTATGAAATGTAAATCATGCATATCAATATCATATATCATACCCGGCCCATTATGGGACTCGGTGAATAAAGTCATCCTTGGTGCCATAATCTATCTATCTATATATATATATATATATATATATATATATATATATATATATATATATATATATATATATCGTACCCGGCCCTCTAGTGAGGGACTTGGTGAACAATGCAGTGAAACTGTGCACGAAAACATACCCGGCCCGGGACTCGGTGAAAGATATATTGAGGCATGCACGAGCAGAGTAGTGAGCAATCATATGCAAACTAAGTCATATCTGAGACTCGATAGAATAATCAAGATGAACTATCATTTGAAAATCAAGACAATAATCATATCAAGTACTCTTCGAATGTCACAATGGATTATATCAAAATAGAACTTCTGGAATCATAGACACGTATTGAGACACCATGAAATAGCTTCTGAAAATCAAGAACATTAGCCATCCTAGTGGATCTAAGAATAGGAGCTTCTTTGGAGTCATATATACGTCGTCTGTTTGTTTTATAAAGATCATGCCAAAAAGAAGGAAGGGTTAGCTTTACATACCTTTAACGCTTATCCACGATACAATACGTATACGCTGCCCGAAGTGTCTCAACCTATATTAAAACGTCAAGACTATGGTTAAGCTATGCAAAGACATAAAACGTACTTCAACGTTAGTAGCTTATTTCTAGACGATTGGGCGGAATTTCCCTTATATTGTTCACTTCCCTCCCTTTCAAGCCAACTAATAAACGACCAAGTCAACATCAACAACCACACGTTCAAATACTATATCAAGACTAGCTACGACATGATTCAATAATACTCCGAATAGCCTGCATAACATTCCAATCAGTCCACACATCACAATATTCAATAACCGATAACATGACGGCTACGACATATTCGAGTTACTCTTAATAATCTATGGCCATAACACTTTATCGAAACGACTTTATAATAGTTCAACCGTTACAACCACACAACGCATAATCTCAACTACACTTAATCCTCCAATTCAAACAAGAACTACAACACGCCCCTAACAGCCCATAAAACAAATACAACTTCAATTTTAAATATCAAATTCCTTCACCTTCATCACATAACCCATGACAACAATAACGACCACCCTAATCACAATTAATTCACCATTTTTAAGTTACAACAGCCCCCACACGGCCCAAACAACAACTTAGCATCAACATACACCATTTCACATCTACCAAATTATACAAGGTCCAAATCACCTCTAAAACATGTAGGAGAGAATTAAATCTTACCTTAGCAAGCTTGAGTTGATCAAGAACTACCATGGCTGTTGTAATCTCTATTTCTTTCTCCAATTGAACTTGAGAAATTATCAATTCATCTATGTAGAGGGGCTGGCCGTAAGCTTGCTCCAAAAGCTGCCATGGCCGTGAGCTTCATGAGCTCCCATAGCCATGGCCGAACTCTCTCTCTCTCTCTCTAGCTTAATTTGTGTGAAGATGAAATGAGGTTTTGTTGATGAATTAGTCATCAACTTGACTTATATAGGTAGCTTAACATATTGACACATACCCCCTCCACTTGGCATGTCCTCATTCATGCTATTTTTTTTTAAAAAATAAATCGGGTGGGGCCCACTCAAGGTGTAATTAACTTAATTAATCATAAATCCCCGCTTAATAATCTAATCATGGTTAGTTAATCCCTAATCTCCACTAATATTTCTACACCAATTGAATTTTACAAGCCATCGTGCACTTATTAAAAATCGGGGATTAAAAGCCCTTGTCTCATATCCCAAAAATAATCTTGTCTTGAACTTATGTCGATTAGCTTACGAATAATCCGACGTGCAAAAATACGGGGTATAACATTCTTCCCCCCTTTAGAACATGCGTCCTCGAATGTTAAAATGGTCCTGTACTCCTAATACTTCCTTAAATGTCCTTTTACTAAATTATATTCTTCACATGACTCCTTCGTTGGTCGATTTCCTTCAATTTATTATAATGCATTTTAGATCTCTACGTAACCATTCCCGTAATATTTCCTCTTTCTGTTGCTTCTCGAGGTAATAATTCCACGTCGTTGTTTTTTTCACAGTAGATGCCCAATGGAGTTGCAAAAGAAGCAATACAACTCTTCTTGATCACTTTCGCAAGTAACAAAAACAATAATATCCCCAAAAAATGATATTCCCAAAGGCTTGAGATTATAATTTCACTAAGATCCAAATAAGAAACCCTTTGAGTACTACTCTTTCTCATCATGGAAAACAATCCCCAACTTTTTTCCCAAGAACACTTCTATGTTTTTGTTTTTTTGTGATTTTATGTTTTATGTACTAAATATATTTACATAACGGGTCGCTAATTATCGTGACGTTCATGATGGAGGGCTGGCCGACAAGAGCGAGTTACAAAGAAGGACTGACAAACTTTTATGTTGAGAAGCTTCTAAAGAAGAGGCGCACTGAAAATATCTTAATTAGGCGAATCCACATCGAAATGGGAAAGAAAAATTGAAGAGTTTTATAAGGTTTATATATAACACAAGTTCACATGGTACGCATGCTTATGAGCTTGATGATGGTTTTGCATAGGAGACAAATCTGTGAGATCTGTTAGGCCAAATTGGACAATACGTGTCATGTGCTTGGGTCGTGAAAATCATAAGGTAATTACAAATATATTTATATGAGTTTAACTTATATGCCACTACTAAAAAATCACTATTTTCCCACTGAAAAACTTTCATTGGCTATTTTCCACTGACTGTCAGAAGGAAAAACATAAATAGTAATTAGAATTTTTACATGGAAAAATTATGAAGTTTTCCAGAGTTTCAATGAGAACTTTTTTCCCACCATGCATTTTCCCAGTGTGATTGTTCGGTGGGAATGAGGTGCGAAAATAATGTTTTATAGCACAAATTTCTCATTGAATGTTGGTGGGAAAATCCACTTTTTCTAGTAGTGTGCGAAGGCAATGTAAAAATTTTCTTATACTATTAACTTAATCTAACCGATTATTACACGTTAGTATTTCACTAATTTTAAATTTATTATTAAGCTTGATATAAAAAAGTTACCTGTTATTATAGGGTAATTATCTAAAATTTATTTACCACATCAATGCAAAGAACATAAACTCACTTTATATACTAACAATCATGGATTGATAATCTAATAAATTAAAAATAGATAATTAATCTACTATCACATTATAAAATGCTTAACGGTAGGAGTAGGAATTATTTTTTACATACACTTGAATCCTTTTGAAATATGAGATTCAAGATGGGAAGACAAAGGTAATATTGTCACCTTTTCCATGTTCTTATATGGTAGTAATATGGTATAGTAATTAATTAAACTTCCGTATATTGGAATCTTTGTCAGTATGCTTATGTCCTGTTGCTCAGTAGTTTACTGCCTCAGCAAGGAACTGTTTATCTTGGAGGGTACTGCATTAACCTCAGTCTTAAGGGTAAAAAGTTGCCTTTATCGACCGTTCACTTCAAATGAATTGATGAATAGATACATCATATGTGTTTGTATATAAATTTCTACCATTTATCTATGGCTAACTGCTTCATATTTTCACTTTATTAAATCAATTACTCGCTACTAAAAATTACTATTTTTCTACTGAAATTTCTCACTAAAAAGTGTTCAATTGTTATTCCCATTGAATGTCGGTGAGAAAAACCTAAATAGTAGTGTGTTCACACTGAAAAATTAGAAAGTTTTTCAGCGTTTTAATGGGAACATGTTTCCGACATCATGCGTTTTTCTAGAGAACTGGTTCGGTGAAAATGAAGTGAGAAATTAAGGTTTTATAACACAAATTTCCTACTGAATGTCGGTGGAAAAAAAACTTCTGTTTTTAATAATGACTCATAATAAATTAAATTAGATTGATGTAAACATCCGATATAGCTAAGTAATTATCTCGCTAAGTCCCAAAAATATAAAAAAACGCATAGAAAATGAGTTTAAGTTCTACAAATGTAATTGTCCGATTAAGTTACTTACAAGGTAACTACAAATGAATTTCTATAAAATCATTAATTGATAACCTACAAAAATGATAATTAGTATTTTATAATAGGTTAATCTCCACTACTAAAAAATGAAAATTTTGACGAAAGTTTACTAGTCGGAAATGTTTCCAACGGACTTTCCATTAAAAAAAATCAAAATTTTGACAAAAATGTCAGTAGTAAATTCCCCTTTTTAGTAGCAATCTATGATATTGGTGTAGTAAAAAAAAATTAGAGTCTGTATATATAGTTTAAATGTTTATTTAAATATAGAGTTACATCTTCTACTCTCTCAACTCTCAAGAGCATCTTGAAATCATAGAAGCTACCAAAAACAAACAGACACACTTCAACTTGAATTTTGTAATTAATTAGTAAATACAAAAGCTAGGAGACACTTCTCATAAGTGATGGGTTCAGCTTTCTGAAGTTGAATTCAGCTGAATGCCAAGAAAAATAAATATATGGCCTTTGACATTGGTTCTTGATTTTTCCTTTGATTTGATGCTTTTGTATGTCAGCTAGCAAAATGGGCTCTGAAAAATTTGAAGTTAAAATCTTATCTACCTGTCCTACCATTAGTCAATACACCATCCCTTTCATTTTATATGACAGTTTTTAATTACACACTAAATTATTTCTTTGATTTTTTTAATAGAAATATTGAGCTAAGGCTAGCCTAAATCTACTCTTACTATGTTTTAGAGAAACTAACATAAATAGTTGTACACCAATATAATATCGAGTAAATGTATAATTTTTATAAAATATATATTTTGTTATACAAAGTAGTCTATATCTTTTTATATATTTAGCTAGCGAATGTAATTATTTTTAGACAACCGGCCAAATGTGTAACTTTTCAATTATTTGTTTTGGATCAAACCTGCGTTGTTTTCCCCAAGAGACCTTATATCCCTGCACCTTATATATAACTTCACATTTTTTTAACTACTACTATGGGATTTTGTTGGCACATTCAACAATATCTTCCTTTAGCTAAGTGGCCTATCACCATGACACGATCTTCCCTCGAACTAAGATTCCCGTGGCATAGGCCTAGATTCCCGTGGCATAGGCCACGATCGAGATGTCAATTTCTGAGATTAACTGTTTGTCACCCGCATAGCTGAACATTTATGGCCATTGAAATCAAGAACTAGCTTTTTCTTGTTCGTGTGCGTCTCTAAGCTACCTTTGGCATGCTAAAGGCAATAAACTGAGCCCCATGTCATCATTGTATCATCTTCATACTCGTTTCGTCGAATCATTAATTTTGATATAAGTTGTTATGTTCAAACGGGACGGAGGGAGTACTTGATATGACGCATGAGGTCATAATTAATGGCTTGAAATTTGAAAAACTTAAAAGAAGGTGTATATATATTCTGAACCCATAGTTTATTTTAGAGCATTTCATAAAACCTCCCTAGCTAGTTATTTGTATTTGTAATATGTATATTAGTATATTTTCCTATAGTTCAAGATATTGCACTCATCTTCTTTAGCTTGATTTTTATGGAACAATTCATTGCATTAATCTCTGCATCACCAGTCAGAAGCATTCCTTTATTTATTTTTTAAAATTTTTTTTGGAAGAGAATTGATTGTCCATATTTTGTTCCCCTCAGAGAAAATAGTGAAACAATGTTTGCTTATTCTCCTTGACCACCCGACCAAAAAATTAGTATTATTTGTCATTTGCCTGTGAAGATACTGCTGAAGAATTATTGAATTGGTGATGACTATATACGTCGTTTGGTACACATAAAATAGTATCAATGGCAACTCAATATATTAAGGTATAAAATACTAGATTCTCTCCATTGAATGTTGATAGTGCACAAATGCACAATACACAAAACAGAAGCAGATTGGAATTTAGAATTTTATGTGTTCGAGTTCGGGATTTTATCATATTAATTACATTTAATTTGTTAATTTCGAAGTCAATTATTTACGTTTATTCAGTTTTTTTTAGTCAAATTTGCTGCATCACAATGAACCTGTAATTTCAACTCTACATTTGACGTTGACATAAAAGATAAAAAAATTCCAGAGTGTCTATATTAAATCACACCAATTAATTTAACATAGTTAAATGCAAGAATTTGTTGTAGTATGATCACAGAAATATATTAGCTTGAGATGTGTCGTTAGTGATACTCTTCTTAAAAATAATTCACCTGGTGTAGACATATCTTTCAGTGCTCCTCATAGCAAGGATTCCGAGTATATATAGGTGAGATTTAGAATGTTACAGAAAATGAAATGCTACACTTAATAAATAATAGAGCATTACAGAGTAACGATAATGATGATTCTGACTTGATGATCATTATATCTCGCGCGCCGGGGGTAAATCCACTTCTTTTATCTTCAGGCCTGTTTTTCACGTGCACGAACCCCCTCTCTTTTATTAACTCTTTACGAGCCGAATAAAGGATGATTCATTATAAAATAAAAAGGAAAGTTACGTTCTTCCTAATCAATGAGGATACTTTCTTTTAAGATACCCTTACATTTCTCTAAGAGAATTGATGAGGTGAAAATATATCCAAACAATTAAATAATATATAGTTAAATAAATAACAGATTGAGGCCAATCTTAACCATATGAACGGACCTCGTTCAAGGGTCAAGGAAAGAAGATACCTCTGATAACAAATTATTTTAGAGTATGCTTTCAAGGTGGCATAAACCAACTATATTCATACAGTGTAAGTTATTTTTCTCTTAGATCGATTAGTACATGAAAATTTGCAGCGCTAAATATGACACCATAATTCTGATTAAAATCAGATCCCTAGGACCACATCTCTAAATTATTTTCATATATATTTTTCCTATTAGAGAAAATTAAGTAGAAACATATAAAAAGAAATTGAAGGACATAAAAAAAATAAGAAGATCGTACTAAAATATGTGTACAAGCTTAACCGAAATATGCGAAAATTTTGTGTAAATATATCTTACCTTACTAATCTTAGAGACCAAAGAGATCAGCATGTAAGGCCTATACCATATCCGTTTCTTCTTGTAATGGCATATATATATGACTCTTTTAACTTGTGGAAGGTGAGGGATCGGAGGGGAGAGGCTCGTTGGAAGAACTTGAAAGCTGATGGGGCTTTTCAGTTCTCCATTAGCATATACAATAATTAATAATTAATACAGTAACTTAGATACAATGAATTGGTGTGGTTATTACATAATTTAATGAAACTCAATAAATAGGTTAGAATGTGGTTAATTCCTTAACTAAAAAATAAGAAAAAATAGAGAAAATTTCAAAAAAAGGAGATAAAAGATAAATAGAAATGGTGGCCATAGAGAGGTGCCACATCACCTTGTCTATGCCTAGTAAAGCTATGCATAGACAAGGTGTTGTGACACCTCTTTATGACTTAGAAACACAATTATCTTTTTTTTTTTCCTTTTTTTCCTTTTTTTTTATTTTTTGCCTCATTTATGTGCTATGTTAAAAAAACTTAAAAGTCACTCCTTTAACTCTCTTAATTACATTAAATATGCTATATATGTTAAAAAACTATAAAAAAAAATACTTTTAATTATCTTAATTATGGCCAGCAAGTCATTTTTCCTTTACCTCCTTTTTCTTTTAATTTTCTTTTTTCATTTTGCTCCTTCAATTTATTTAACACAATGGAATGTCAAAGAAAAAGAAAGTTTTTTTTCTCCATCGTCAAAGAAAATGAAGTGTCTGAGAATTTCGCTTTGCCTACCAAAGTCCAAATAGCCAATAAAGTCTGAAAGTAAATGGGGGTACGTTTCTTAAACCCCACGTAGGAGTATTTTTTTCCTCTTCTTTATTTGCTTTAAAATTTTCACCTCCATAACTCATATTTAATTACTTATTCAATTTCTACTCTTAATTATATTCATAACTCACATGCTTTTTATATTCATAACCCCTAAATATTTAGTGCAAAAGTTTAAGATACCTTATGATATTCCTCCATTTTATCTATATAAATTCATAATTTTTATTTTATGAGTCCCCTACCTAATGTTATGCTTTTCATTCCATATTTGAAGTAGCAATGCCCTTATATCATCACTGTAAATTAGATCCATGCTTTAGTTTGGCTTGGTGAAGAACGCTCTTGAATGTTGATCGGTTTGCGAGAAGGGACGTCGACCAAAGTTGAAAGATTATGCACTGATTATTATGTATTTCTTTTGCCATCTATTTTCTTACGATTAAGGTCCTAGGCTCCTAATTAGGAGGATGTGTTTGTTGTACTTTTTTTCATGTTTACTTTTTTCGTTTGTTTTCTTTGTGAGACCTCTTCAATTTAGTTTTCTATAAATGAGTTTCTAATTGTTTCAAGTCTGTATTTTTGTTTGGGCTCAAATTAGTCATTTGTGATTTTGTTGGAAGTATGCTAACTACTAACCAAGGTCCAAAATTTACAATTTGTCGCTTAAAATCTATAGTTTGCTGCAAGTTTGTATTTAATTTGCTTTAAAATTGGTGCGTTTTTTGTATCCTTAGGATTTTGAATTCACGCCAATTCTCCTTTTTTTTTTTTAAAAAAAGTTTCAAGAATAGATGTCTTAATTATTGTAGAAATAGATATGTCTTAGTTATTGTATAGAAAATTCAAGCGGAAGACTCTTCACCTGCCATGGCAAAGCTAGCATAAAAATGTTACTCATTTGAGGATGCTAACCGAAAAGGATCTTCAACAAGTTGACAAGAATCTCTCTGTAAAGCTTTGTGTTGAAGGCTTAATGGATATAAATTGGTAAATCATTGCTGAGCATGTTCCTTCTTCTCAGTCTCACGGTTACTAATGAAAGCATTATTTCATGTTTTTGGGTGTTTTTATTTTTTTTCTTTTTATTGGATACGTAGAGTAGATTTCTCATGTAATTTTTCAAAATATTATAAGTACTTTTACTTTTATGATGGGGAGGAATAGGTGTTATTGATTTGTTTACTCTTACTGCTGATTATCCCTAGGGTTAGAGTCAATTTAAATTTTTCCTCAATGATATTATGTTAATTTTTTAAATACAGATCTTTAGTACAATTGTTATATTCACTCATTCAATGTTAGTTTTTGTACTCATGGTTACGAGGAATGTCTTTTACTCAGACAAGACAGTATTCTACTGAGTTTACATAAAGTTGTCTTTTCTAAGGGTAAGTATAGAAATGAAAGAAAGAGTTACTTAAGGAACCACAAAAATTAGAGAAGATAGGACACTAGAGAAATTTATAACTCTCAAGTTTCAAAAGGAAGATTCGCTCCAAAAACAATAATGCATGCATAACTGGTAGAGATATAGCAGTCGGACTCTCGCTGCTCAATCTAATTTCCTCTTTTTAATTTGATCTATTTGTAACTATAAATTGCAACATGATTCGAGATTTATGTTTTTAGAATATATTTTTAGTTATAATTAGCCTCAATATAATTACTGAGGTTTGGCTTGCAAGGCCAAACTTCGTATATTGGAAGTTTGTTGGCACAAGAAATGTCAATTTTGAGGCAAATTTATGATTTCAAATGCAAATTTTTGCAACTTCAATTGTGTATGTCGAAAGTTATTTCCAAAATGGTGAAACTTAAAAGAAATTACAACCTAAGACTGTAGCTTAAATAAGGTTTCCAGAATTGGCTATATGTGCGCTTTCCCAGTATCAAATGGTTGAATACATTTGAGGAATTATAGTTACAAAATAGAACACTAAAGGTTTGTTTGGTAGGAAGGATGGGACTATTGGTCTCATGGAATTGAAATTATCCCATGTTTGGTTGGTGGGAAAATTCTTTTGGTATCTCACCCAATCCCATCTATATGGGATAAAAGGTGTGATAGGTTATCCCATCCTATCCCATCCAATCCCGTTTATATGGATAACTTATCTGTCACGACCCAAACCCCGTGGGCCGCGACTGGTACCCTAACTGGATACCCATACGTACCTATCTGATCGAATTCGAATCATACAGATTTTTTTTTTTCGTTTCAAAACAGAAGTACGGAAATAGGCCGATACAAATACGGCACGCGCGCAACCATACGTATATATACATATATACCTGAACATACAGACATTTACAAGTAAGCCGATAAGGCTAACATACAGACGAAACCCGTAACCCACACATCTATCTACAGGCCTCTACAGACATACAGAGTCATATGACGGGACAGGGCCCCGCCGTACCCAGAATATACAAACATACGGAGTACACAGAAGACAGAAGATATATACCAAAAGATATGCTCCAAGTCAAAGGAGCTCTTCAAAAAGCAGAGTCGGAAACCTACGCGGGCGGCGTATCACCTGGTGCGTCTGTACCTGCGGGCATGTAGCGCAGCCCCCGAAGAACGGGGGTCAGTACGGAAAATGTACCGAGTATGTAAAGCAGAAACGTAACAGATATAAACATAGTCCGAACTAGAGTCACAGAAATATAACGGGCAAAATCATAAATCAAACTGACGGACAGAGTTATGATCCAGACAGACATACAGAATCGTGTTACACACAAATGAACAGAATTACAGTTCGGACAGATAAACGGAATCATAATACGGACAGACGAGCAGAATCTGGATCCATACGGACATACAGAAGCAGAAGCCATACGGACATACAGAAATAGTCGTAACACAGACGGACAGACCGTAGTATGACGGACAGAATTATGCATGCGGAGTAGCACAGAATCATACAAAATCATACAGAGGCGTGTGCTTTATAAATACAGATGGCACACGCATATATTCATACAGATCCCGGCCCTGTCTGGGGGCGCGGTAACAGAACCCGGCCCTCTTAGTACGGGACGCGGTGGACAGACAGAATCATATCAGATCATATGCCATCCTGGCCGCCATCCCCATACACAGATCATACAGACATACAGATCCCGGCCCGTACGCCGAGGGACGCGGTGAACAATGCAGAGAAATATGCACGATAACAGAACCTGGCCCGGGTCGCAGTGAAGGAATGCATTGAGACAGACACGAATCGATAAATGAGAAACCACCTACCTACAGACTCAACATACAGACTCGATCAAACTGAAGGGGTGCCAAACGGCGAGCCAAAATCAGAATATCCAGATAATATGCACAGTACGCGCCTATATCCTAGTTGGGAAGGCACGACAGATTATTATCAGGATGGGATTCTCAGATATTCAGAAATCATGTTGTATAAATTGCACCAAAATAGCCATAATATACACAAAATAATAGTTCAGAAGTTTTTAAAGAAAATCGGACCCAAAATGGAAGTATTTAAAATCGTACCGGGAGTATCGGGCCTTGTGGGCCCACCTCGGACCAACCCGAGGCTACATATGTAAATTATTGATAATTGACCTTATGAGGTCACCCATACTCGTTCGGAAGTGTTCCGACTCCGTTTGGGGAAATTTTGTACAAAATCTCACTTTAAGGGCAATTTGTAAGAAAATAGGTTCAATTGAATTGAAGGAATTGGAGCGGTTTTCCGTCTCGAATTCCGGGGAACAGAGTCGGACTTAAGGCTCGCGGCCGAGCCTACCACATCCATAACATGCCTAGGAACGTAGAGAAGTGCTTCACATACCTTGATGGCGCCTTATGCTCGCTTGGCGTCACTCCAAATTTCGTCCAAAATCTGGAAATGGTCAAGTTTACCATTTGGTTAGTTTCATTCTTTCAATACTCTAACTTTACACATAATTGCCTACCGAAATTTCGGCAGCATTTCCTCTGTATATACGACATCCCCGAGACTTAGCTCGGCTCAATTTAGCAACACAACAACCCAGAGGAGACATCCAAACAACAACAAACATCAATAAACACTAAATCATACGCTATGGCATTATTAGCCACCTTTCGACACGACGAATCATCTTTCGCTTCAAACTTACATTTCCAACCAAAACTTATTATTTTCATATCCATTATCTGTCAAAATCATTACGACACACATCGGAGGCATCCATACCATGTTCACATAATGTTCACAAGATACGCAAACGTTCAACTTTCTATCAAATCACTACTTTTCCAATCTTTTCCTAACTTTCAACATACGAGTTCATAAACACATTTTCATATTCCAAGTTCATTATCATCAATCACAATTTCAAGACCTTAGGCTAAAGCGACATACTTTCCGACAACAACTTAACCAACAATTCTTCGTTTTAGCTTAACCATTATCCTTCAATCTACTTCACAAAGCCATAACACGATTAGCATACAAACAAAAATCAAATTCACGTCCCATAGTCAACATAGTACCACACGGCCAACTCCAATATTTTTCCAATTCTCACTAATTCATCCCACTTTCCTTTCTAATACAATTTCCACCATACTACAACTAAGTTACACAAGAATTCAAACCATTAAAATCATGCAATACACATATATGCATTCGGCCACACACCCAAAAATTCCAACACACGAAATTTCCATATTTTTCATTCATTCACACATACCACAACATACATACATCATTTTTAACACAACAAAAGCATGAAATCCTTACCTTTCTTCAAGTTCTTCACTTGGAGGATGAAATTGTTTTCTTGCCACAATCTTTATATCAACTTGTAGAGAATCTTGTGCTTAGCAATAATCTCTCAAGAGATGAACTCTTTAAACCAAGGGATTGGCTCCAAAATTTTTTCTTTCTTTTCTTTCCTTTTTTCTCTCCAAACCCGAACCCTCTCTCTTCTTTTTTTTCTTTCTTGATTTGTTCTTGCTTCTTGAATATTCCTCACACTTATCCAATATATAATTTCCCATGGAATTTAATTATTCCATGGGCTTGGACCTATGGTGGCCGGTTGGGCCCCCTTAAGTTGGGCCTTTGTTTTGTTGTTATTATTATTATTTTTTTGGCCCAAAAGTGGTGGCTAATTTTGGTAATTCATGGAACAAGTTTCCAAAATTCCAATTATTGCCCTTGGCCACCTTTCGTAATTCCACATCATTGTATTCATAACCTACACATGCATACCAAGTAAGGTCCAATAGTGGCCTTATTCATCACAAGTCATTTTATCTTGAATTTTCCGAATGAACAAAAATGTCGGATGTAACATTATCGCTCCTACCAAATGATCCCTAAGGACTGAGAGTGGGATGAATTAAAAAAAAAAAGTTTTTTTCTATTAATTTTCTTCCAAGTCATTTTCTTATTGTGGTTTTTTTCCCTTTTTAAAATGTTAATAATTTTTAGTATTTAAATATTAGGAGAAGATTAGTTCGTGAATTTCAATGAGATTTTCATGTTTATATTTATTACTACTTAATGTTAAATATTAGAGAAAAATTAGTTCCTAAATTCAATTTTTTAATAAACTGCGCGAAGCGCGGCTATGTTTACTAGTGATAGAATAATAACAATTCATACATAATATTGACCTAGAGTTGTCACGAGTATGGTATAGAAGAAACCCTAGTTTTCGTAAGGATTCATACTCTATGAATTAAGAGGCGTGGGGAAGAACAATGATGTTCCTACATGTAGATAGCAATCCTACATAGCTGGTAATGCTCCAAACTTGTATTAAAAATCTGAACTTGGAAGAAGAATTCCAAAGTCTAAGTCTTGACTCCTTTAAATGGGTTTTGTTGAAAACCTTATGTTAAGAACAATGATTTCATTGTTAGATTATGAGAACACATGCTAGAATTCACTTGGAATGGTTGGAATAGACTTACCTTGGTGTTCTTGGTGATGGAGGAGAGGAACAGGTCGTTCTAGGGTTTAGAGACTTGTAAAAATAAGAACTAGAACTGAAATTAGGTATTTATAGTTTCTGGCGCGACGGGTGAAATACGGACCAAAATACGGTCCGTATTATAATTTACTGTCCGTAAACCTGGACCGTATTTAAGCATATTCCAAAACAGAAACACTGTAGTACCTCCTGCCCAAATACGATCACTATATACGGGCCATATTTCAAAATAGGGTACGTATTTAACAATATAATTCTCCAAGCCTCATTCCAGAATGCACAGTGAACTTGATGATAATTTACATGCTGAGATACGGGCCGTATTTCAAAATACGGTCCGTATACCAATTTCCAGAATCTTAGTGGTTTTAGATGTCAACTTACGATTTGAAAGACGGGCCGTATATTGAAATACGGGTCCGTCTTGTGGGGCTTAAATCCCCATCTGACAACTGAAGCGAAATTTCCATTTCCCACATTCTCTATTTGGTTTTCTAAGTCTAGGATCATGGTCAAAGCTTAAGTTAAAGGTGCGGGATGTTACAGTTGACACCTAATTTTAACCCTCATTTCTTCCATTTAATTTCTTTGAGCTTTTTGTCATCGATAATTTTTTTTTTTTTTTAAAAAAACTATATCATGCCGAGTTTTGTCGACCATTTTTAAAAATACTAATAACTTATTAGTATCTCTTCAAAATCTTGATATTAAGTTATTAATAGTTAGTCCTTTTATTTTCATATATATACGGCATTTATACATGTTGAAAATAATTTTATCTCAGTCCAAGTTGTAAGACAGGAATCTCAAAGTATTCTTGAATTAAGCTCAAATGCCTTCACAAAATCTGTCTCCAATTCAACTGAATAAATGGCTCATCTGAGCATCTCTTGAAAAATCAGTCCAAATATGCAGCCTTCATATCCATTTTGGCTAAATTTTGTCTTTTTTCTCAACTATGAACAGAGGTTGTTCACCCCATTTATGTGCAAGCTTTGACTTTTTAAATTTATCCCCCTTTTAATGTATTGATATAGTTTCATTATTCATTATCGTTCAGATGGTACGCTTAGGATTTTTTTTTTAATTAAGTTACAATCATTTAGTGCAAGAGTTAGACATGAAAATGGAAAGCCAGTCTATTAAAAGCCTAAATCTCTTCCTTGATTTTTCTTTACTGTTAAATATGATACACTATTTGGACTATGTATAAGTATAACTAAGCTTTTTTTTGTTAAATGTTTAGAAACCATGTTTTAATAAGCTTCTCTTTGTTAATACAAAAATAGCGTTGCTATAGGAAATAGATACAGTTTGTTTTTCTTCTAGTCTATTATAGATCTTCTCTCGACCTTTTGTGTGCAAAGCTTTGCTTTATTTACTGGATGATGAATGAAACCACTTGGTTTGTTGTACTTTTAAATGGTTCGCTATCGTTAGGAACATCGGTTGCAAATTTTCCTCATGTTTGGCTTTGAGTGTTTTATTTAAATACCCTTATGAGGTTGTCCCGCTAATCTTTATTTCCTCTTCTTTTGGATGTACACTTCCGGAGCAACATGGAGTCTTCATAAAAGACTCTCACTGTTTCATAGCTAGTCTCTTGCCGTCATTATTCTGGTTCACAAATCAAAATATTCGATAGAATCAGAAAATGTTAACTTATTGACATTATTCTATTATGTCAACCCCACGATTTATGTCCTTGGTGGTATTGACATGGTATGCCCTTGCTGATATTGATATGGTAGTTAGTGAAATATTCACATAACTCATTCCGTCTTGGTAAGGACTAGTTGATTGAACTACTAATTTGTTGAGGTTGATCATATGTTTTTCATTATAAGTCATGTTCATTAATTTCGTGAACGGATGTCACTTGAAAGGTCGTGACTTTTCATGATAAAATGCATCTGTTGAAAGACAATTCTTTGAAAAGACAAGACAATTCATTGAATGTATAAATTCATTGGTTTATAAATCGAAGAACCAATTGATGATAATGATAAAAATCAACAATAGCTTGTTTTTTCACATCGATGAATGTGCTATAAGTTAGATATTTGAAGAAGTAGACTTATAAGAAGTGGAATGGTTGAGAAATATATATATATATATATATATTTTTAAAAGGTTTTGGCCACAACTGATGTCAACCATCCGCGAGTATCATGATGTCACTTTAAGTGTAGTCAGCAGTCTGCAATATATCCTATTGTATAAGCTCTGTTTTGCATTATAATAAATCTCATGGTTATTGAGGGGTATAATGCTGAAAATCGGATCACCGGGTCAACCGCTATAAAATCCACAAGTGGATATGTTGTTACCATTGGTGGAGGAGCAGTGTCTTGTAAATCGTCCGAACAAACTTGTATCGCCCACTCCATAATGTAGTCTAAGTTCATAGTTTTAGACATGATCAGTGAAGAAGTTGAATGGCTTCCGAATTTCTTAGAAGATATTCCATTTTGGCCCAAATCATTGGCACTAATATGCATACATTGCAATAGCCAAACAACAATAAGAAGGGCAGAGAGGAAATCTCGTCACATACGATGGAGACACAATACCATTCAACAACAACTCTCTCGTGGTGTTATTACAATTGACTATGTAAAGTCAAGAGAAAACGTGTCAGATCCACATACAAAAGGCCTAACTAGAGAGGTGGTTGAAAGATCATCGAGGGGAATGGGGTTAAGGCCTAGGACAAGTCATCATGGTAGTAACTCTACCTAGTATACTGGAGATCCCAAGAGCTAGGTTCAAAGAGATCAAACAATGTTATGAATGACGGTTCAACATTGTCAAATAACTCAACCTATTCTCATGATGAAGACAATGTTCAGAAACAAGGATAAAGCATTAAGGCTTTTTAACAAGTTAATAAAGCTTAAGTTTTTTTAATGGTTTCTAAGTTTGGCAGGTATGACAAAATAGTGTATCTACGGGATGACACGCTTAGGAATTACCTATGTGAGTGTGAAGTGTAAGCTGCTTCAAGGAGTACGTTAGGTAAAGGCCCATGCTCTACGCACTCATGAAACCAGGCGGTGATCATGGCTGAAACGAACACAATAGTGAGAACCAAAGACGGTTAAGGGTTAATTGTGTGAAATATGGTTGTCTAGGTATACACCAAATCTCGACGATTCAAAGATATCAAATCTACCGATTGGCCGAGTATATCCGACAGATGTTCACTACGGAAAGTTCAAAGGGAAACCTACTTATCCAGATGAAATTAATCTTTACTTGCAAATCATACACTTGTCCATGCATTTCTTTATCATAGAGCCATTCCCCATTCATGTGGGGGATTGTTAGGATTTAATGAATAGGTGTGAATGGGAAATGGTCCTTTGCACCTTTTCATGGAAAAGGCTTCACACCTTTTCATTCCTTTACTTTGTTGGCTATAAATACTTCATTTCCATCAGATTTTCCTAATGACAAAATGAAAATTCTGATCATCTTCTACTTTCTTTTTTGTACTTCAATATTTTTCTGTGTATGATTTCTGCCGTCTTTTACATTCGCCATTCACTGGGTTTTAAGGTACCTCTACGCTGGTGAGTTAATTCGTTCTATCCTGGGAGGATATATTCCATAACCTCGGGTATTTGAGGGGAATAATTTCCTTAAGGACACATTATGAATTTAGTGGGCTCAAATTTATTTTTCCGTTCTTTCCATATTATGTTTTAGATTGTTTCTTCTCTTTTCTGATTCTGTTTTAGATTATTTTTCGAATATAGATTGACAGCAAAAACTGCCCTATTTTAGAATAGTTCAAGGGCAAAATTGACCCATTTTCTCTTGTTTTGGAGCAATCGTGTAAAAACCCGATTTATCGTTTTGAGAACCGATGCTCTATTTTACGTGTCATCTGTTATAGAAGTTTCGTAATAATTATTTTGACTTGCTTACAAAATTTGAAGTCAAACAGATATCATTTGGTTCACTTTGGGAGAAGGTTTCATTTTGAACATTTTGGTATTTAATTATTTGGATTAAATGATCGTTTGGGGAACACGTTCTCTGGTTGGCGATATAAAGATTTCATTATATTTGTAATATTATTTGTGACCTGTAGAAATTGACGGAGCTAATTTTAAAGTTCGCTTGGTTGTTTTTTTGACAATTAAGTCCGCTTTGGTATTTAATATGCCTATTTATGGTGAAAAGATGGTCAAGAAAGCAAGAAGATCCGTATTTAAAATTTGTTAGTTCTGTTAGCTTCGTATTGATGTTTATGACTTGCAGGGATGAGTGACGTGATTCTCGAGGCTTTCGGATGAGTTTTGGGTAAGAAGAATGATATTTTGGAAATTCCTAAGTTAAGAAATAGAGAAGTTTGACCAAAGTCAACATCGGGGTAAATGAGTCTTTTTCAAAGTTTCGTCGATTCCATTAGGTTCGGAATGTGATTTATGACTTAATCGAGTAGCTGGTTCGGTTCCCGAGAGGTTCGGGTGTGATTTAGGTGGTTGGTTGAGAAATTAGCTTTTGAGATGACTTGGAGTTGACCACGGTGTTACGGTTCACTTTTACGCGAGGCATAAAAGTTTCTTTGAGATTGTGGACTCTATTGGATTTTTGTATTTTTTAGAGTCGCCACCTAATTTATATGGGAAATTAGGAAAACCAAGTAAAAGGGTTTAGTCAAACAATAGGTAAATCCTTTTTAAACTAGAGTTTGAGGTAAGGGTTCTAGTGATCCCCTAGGGAAGGTTTTAAGCACCCTAGTATTAAGGATCCGTAGAATGCGGTTGACCTTTGAGCTTCAGTGTGTGATTTATTGTAATTATTTGCTAAAATGATTTTCTTTCTTGTATAACTTGTCATGGAATATCATAGAATATTTTGGCAAAATTCATTATTTGAGGATGAAACGAGTTGAATTTTCTTTGGAATTGTGTATAAGGTTTTAAAAGTCATTTCATTTCCGGACCAAACACACTTAAAATTTCTCTTAAATAGAGTTCAACTAACTTGGTCCAATGTAATGCCTTTCAGTCCTTATAGATTTTATTGAAAAAAGTTTTGAGTATATCTCCTTTGTAAGTATACCACGGGTTTATACAAGTATAAAAATATTTTTTTTAAAAAAGAAAATGTATTTGTCCACTTTAGTCATTTTTAAGGTCAACCATATCCTACTTTCAAACCTTTCCTCAAACTAAGTAGGTGCTTGGCCATAGAAACCAAAAATGTTTTCACTTTTTTTGAAATTTTGGAGTTGGAGTTGTAGTTGTGTTTGACCATAGTTTTTTAAATTGTATTTTTTGTTGAAATGTAGTTGTTTTGGTTGTGAAAAAAGTGAAAAACTTGAAAAACAAGTTTTTCTTATTTTTCAAATTCCGGATACAACTTCAAGTTGTATTTGGCATTTTTATGGCCAAACGCTGATTCCGGAAAAAAGTGAAAAAAATTCTGAAAAAAAGTGAATAATTCTTATGGCCAAACGGGCCCTGAAGTTTAAGTGTCTTGGGCAATTCGCAGAATTGCCCTTCTTTTGGGGTGGTCTTTAAATTTTGCCCCTCATAGTTGAAATCTTTAAGTTTTACCCTTCGGCTAAACCCTATGGGTTCCAGGTTCGAACCCCCACACAGTCAAATTTTTTTAAAAAAAATCGCAAGGCAGAGTTTAAATTCGCTATGCCCCCACCGGCATACACTTGTGAAAGAATTACCAAAGTTATGCTGGACCCGGCATACTTATGCCTTATGGGCAGACTTGGCATAAGTATGCCGGGTCCGGCATAACTTTGGTAATTCTTTCACAAGTTTATGCCGGATCCGGCATAAAAGTTTGCCCATTAAAAGTATGCCCCCAACGACATAAACTTGTTAAGGAATTACCAAACTTATGTCGGTCCCGGCATACTTATGCCTTATGGGCAGACTTGGCATAAGTATGCCGGGGCCGACATAACTTTGGTAATTCCTTCACAAGTTTATGCCGGGTCCGACATCAAAGTTTGCCCATTAAAAGTATGCCCCCACCGGATGAGGGTACCTAGGAAGAATTTCATTGTCCTCCTTCCAATATTATTACAGAACTAAAAGGCTTCATGGTAAAAACTTTGTGAGTGGCCTCTTCCACTCATCGTTATGCAAATGTTGTCAACAATTATCATAGTGTTAATACTCATGAAAAACTAGGCTTAGATATAATGGAACACAATCACGACAACTACTCTTTTCTAACACTACCCCATAATATATTAACAAGAGCAGTTATAATATATCCAATACAGGAAATGTAACAAAGAAAGTCTTTAGGCCACATTGACACAAAAACCACTTGAATTTTAATAGAGCATTTTGATGTCACTAAAAATCTATAAAAAGTTGACATGAGATCTCAAAGTTATGCCGGACCCGGCATAAACTTATGAAGGAATTACCAAAGTTATGCCAGACCCGGCATACTTATGCCAAGTCTGCCCATAAGGCATGAGTATGCCGGGTCCGGCATAATTTTGGTAATTCCTTCATAAGTTTATGCCGGGTCCGGCATACACGCGACCCAAACCTTGCCTTGCAGTTTTCTTTTTTAATTTATGCTTGAGCGGGGGTTCGAACTCAGAACCTCATGATTTCTACGTGAACGCTCAGTGTTGCAATGCGAAGGGCAAAAATTAAAGACCAGCACTATGAGGGGCATAATTTAAAGACCACAAATATGAGGGGCAAAATTTAAAGACCACCCCAAAAGAAGGGCAATCCGCGCAAAAATTCCTCTATTTATTTAACTCAAGGTTGGGCTTGGCCCAAAAAAGATTTAAAAAATCATTAAGTTATTTTTCAGTTTAAAAAAAAACATTTTATTTATACAACACTTTGTGATTTTTTCATAAATCAGTTTTCAGCAACTTTAAGTCCAAAAATACTACAAATTTATCTCAAAACGACTTAACATGCTTTTGTTTTTCTACTGAAAAATCGTCTTTGTTGAAATGTTGACTTATTTTTAAATACGGAACTGTCTAAAGTTTCCAGTTTTGAATCATAGTTCACAAACTCATTTTTTCCCAAGTCTTGAAAGTGTGATTATTCATCTTTGTTGGGTCTTAATTTGAAAATCAGTTGAAGGTTCCTATTCATTCTAAACGATATATGCATCGTTTTGCCTAATGATCTAAGTTCGTAATCATAGGGATTTCAATATTTATAAGTATCCTTTACAAATACATTTATACAACACATATTTCTACTTTTATAGAAGCATGAGTGCAAGAAGTTGGGATCGTCGTCAGTCTTGAGGATAATTATGACATTTTACATCTATATACTTTATTTTATTTTATTTGCCAAATCCAGAAGGCTCCAATCTTCTTCACCTGCCCATTTTAATATTGTCCAGAGGCTTCTCACAAAATCCATCTCTACCAGCAAATCTATATCATCAAAAATCTCTATCAGCAAATCTCTATCATCAAAATCAACAAGCTACCTCTATCAACAAATCTTTATCAACCTGTTTGAGCACCAAAACAAGTGGGTACAATATTTTTTTTTATTTTTTTTTTTACTCTTCATGTTCTCTTCAATTTCACATTTTTCGTGTCTGAATTTCGTGGCTTTTGAAGGAAAGATTAATAAACTTTAGGTGAAACAAATTATTGTTGTAATTCTATTTCTATCGATGCCTGCTTCTTCTTCTTCTTCGAGCATTTTGCTTCCTTATACCTTAGGCTTGATTTATTCGGCAGAGTTAGAACAACCACCTTTAGATCAGGTACTGTTTAATTGATTTTACCAAGATTAAATGAGGCTATGTACCATAAAAATGGTAGCTTTCCTTTCTAAGTCAGAAATCCTTAACTTCATTAAATTTCAATTTTGGTCAAAATTGACCTATGAGTTGCTTTGACTGTTTACCGTGATACCTTGCACTCAAACTGTTGTGGGGGTAATTATTTTTTCAACAAGCCAGCAAATAATTTAGCATTTCACTTCCTTTTTCCTTCCCTTCTGTAGGTTCTATCTGAATGACTATTCACGTTGTTATTGGGTTTTTAAACTTATGGTCTCAAATTTCAATATATCCTACTGTAAATGCGTGTTTGTTCTTTGATGTTTGCTTAAGAACCCATTTATTTAATCTGGGTATGAGCTTTGCGGTCTCAAGATTCAATTTTTCCAGTTGTAAAATCACGTTCTTTCTTTGATATGTGCCTTATAGTGCATTATTTTATTTTGTGTTTCAGATTTTTTTATCTCAAATTTCAGAATATCCTTCTTTACTTTTATGTTCATTCTTTGGCATATGTGTTAAAATGCATTATTTTGATTTAGGTTTGAGCTTTTTGTCAAATTTCAGTATAAGCTACTTTATTTTAGTGTTCATTCTTTGCATTCTTCACCATGTACCTGTTTGTGATTTATCTTCCTATTTTTGTATTTGAGTGAGCAACTAATGAAGTTCTTTTAATTGTGTCACTTTGAGTTAAGTTCTTGACATTTGAAATATGTTGCGGCTTTAATTAATGGTTAAATCCGTAAACTGTACTTAAAGTTGCTCCAATTAAATTATCTCTTTATGTTCTGTTTGATCCATTTTTCTGTCTTTTCAAAGTTTTCATAGAAGATGCTTGCTCAGTAGTAACTAATAGATAGTATTTGTAGACATCTGAGTTTAAATACATCAAGCTCATATGTAGCAGTTTGGTTCTTGAGGTTGGTTATTAGATTGTAAAAAAAAACCAAGAGTTTAAGATTTTACATAGTCTAGCCTGTGTAAACAGATTTGTTTTCCGGATTAAAAAGAACACATAAACTGCTTGGTCTTGCTGTATTCTTGCACCCCTTCATTTATAGTTTTTTTTTTATAATTTAAATGTAGTTGCCTATTATTATGACAGGTGCATTCAACCATCAATTTGTCTAACATGACTTAACTTAATCCTAATAAGAACTTTAACCTGTTAAACAATTTTTTGTGTAGTTGTTGCGTCATAATATTGCATTGCCTTTTGTATCACCGTTTGGCTATTCCTAAATTTAAAGACGATTTGATTCAATTGTTGATGTTGTCTAAAGTACATAATAGTGTTAATGTTGTCTGATTTCTGCCATTACTATAAAGTTGGAACTTTCAGTTACAAATGCTTATGTTTATTAAGAAAGTTGGCCGAATCTGTTAATGAAATTTGTTGGTTCGATTTGAACTAAATTTTCCATTTAATTCCTTAAGTTTAGAAAATAACAATAAGTTTTATATAACTAATAGATGGGTTGCTATGTTATGTTTGATCTTATTTGTTGCAGGTTTGATTTTGTGTTGTGGTAATTGTGTACATATGTGTGTTCAAGCTCTTTGATTTAAGTAAGTGTCATTCTTCTGCATTGTTAAATTATCGTCAAATTGCTTCTTCAATTTATTTTGTTGTTATGGGATTTGCCTGTCTCTTTATTTGTTGTTTATTAGTTTGAGTATAGAAAATATGTATTCTACATTTGTTTGAGTTGTTTTCTTAAAATTATACAATCAAACTGAATATATGACACTTATTAAAGTCTCTTTAGAAAAAATATTACAAAAATCATGGAAGTCGAAATCCGCTAAGGAGTGTGTAACAACTCACCTGCCGAATCAACTAGCCCCGAAAATGGATGGCGCTTAAGCGCGCGACCTACACCCGGCCGTCGGGGCAAGTGCCAGGCCCCGATGAGTAGGAGGGCGCGGCGGTCGCTGCAAAACCTTGGGCGTGAGCCTGGGCGAAGCGGCCGTCGGTGCAGATCTTGGTGGTAGTAGCAAATATTCAAATGAGAACTTTGAAGGCCGAAGAGGGGAGGTTCCATGTTGCAGCAATGTCAGACGATAAATGCAAAAAAGATCAAACCTCTAAAACCATAAATGCTAAGAAAGGAGCTAGGCAACTGGAGTTATATAAGCTAATGGCACCTGAAAAAAAAAAAAAAAAGAGGCATGTTTAGCTCGACGACGGGAGTTATATAAGCAAATGGCACCTGAAAAAAAGGAAGCATGTTTAGCTCGACGACGGGAGCTATATAAGCTAATGGCACCTGAAAAAAAGGAGGCATGTTTATCTCGACAACGAAGAAACAAAGCTAAAACAAAAAAGCATTGTCTGAATGACAATTCAGTTGTAGCTAATTCAGTTAATCCATCATCTTTTTAAGTTAGCCGTTCTTTCGCAGAGCAAGCTTCCTCCGTTGTAAGACGGTCACTACTTCTTGGTGAAACAGGTTAGGCAATTTTTCTACGACTTACAAATTTGCCTAAAAGATAACTTAAGTTAAAAAGTTTTGTTTATTCAATAAACAGGATCGTTGTCAGGCACAAAACCTACACATCATGGTAAAAAGTCGATGATGACTACAAATCAAGGTTGGTTCCAACCGTTTCACTAAAAATAATAATCGCCACACATTTCCTAGATTGCCTATTACTTCATGCTTATGTTAAGTTCAATATGCAGGAAGAGATTTCATACAAGTTGGTACCTCATATAGTGCAGAAGCAAAAACCAGTTATATTAGCTTGAAAGATGTTCCGAATTGTGAATTTTGCAGAGCCAAAAAGTTTGAATATGAACCACTTGCAGTTTGTTGTAGTAATGGTTCGATTCACTTAATTTCACATCAAATGCCACAAGAGTTAAGAAATTTATATTTGGAAAACACTAAGGAATCAAAGGAATTTCGAACTTACATTAGAACATACAATAACACATTCGCCTTCACATCACTCGGAGTAACTTATGATAAAAATTTGGCAAAACGAAGCAATGGAGTTTATACCTTTAAAGTTCAAGGACAAATGTACCATTTTATAAATGATTTGGTTCCAACTAATTAAAAAGCTAAGAACTTACAATTGTATTTCTTTGACAGTGAAAACGAATTGCAAAATCGAATGGCATGCTCAAACAAGCTTAATGAAAAAATTGTGAAATATTTGATAGACATCTTAAAATCTTACAATTCCTACTCTAAATTTTTGAAGTCTTTAATAAACATTTCCCAATTGTCTGATTTCTATATTGCCCTTAGATGTGATGCTGGTCTAGATCAACGAATCTACAACTTACCAACAGTTTCAGAAGTTGTTGCTATATGCGTAGAAGATGATAATAATAATTGTGTGTCCACGCCACATATTCGTATATATACAGAAAGTAATAGAAGTCAAATAGTAAATTACTATTATGGTTGTTATGATTCATTACAATATCCATTACTATTGCCTTATGGTCAAAATGGATGGCATTGTGGTATTAAAAAAATAAAACCTTCAATTATCAGACCCAATAACCTAATGTATTGTGAACACGAAGAATTGCCCAGTGTAAGAAATATGTGTTCAATAGATGGTTTTCTTGATCTGGAAGCTGAAAACATGCAAAAAGGAAAACGCAAAAGAAATACTGTTTCTTGCCGTGAGTATTATTGTTACAAACTACAAATAAGAGATGATGAAAATATAATTTTGCATTCTGGAAGATTATTTGAACAATATACAGTGGATGAATGGATTAAAATTGAAAGTCAACGATTAGATTTTTCTTCGCTTAATCAAGATTTATTTAGAATAGATATGTTACGTCGTGGAGAAAGAGAAGCTTCGAAAATAGGTAGAAATAGATATCTTCCTCACAGCTTTACAGGAGGTCCACGAGGCATGTGCTGCCGATATATGGATGCTATTGCATTGGCGCAGCGTTTTGGAAAACCTGATATATTCTTAACTATGACATGTAATCCTACATGGCCTGAAATAAAAGCTAATATCCTACGAACAGATGAAGTACAAAATAGACTGGATTTAGTCAGCCGAATATTTCATGCAAAGTTAGAAGAGTTAAAAAAAGACATCTTAACGAGAAATATATTTGGTAAAGTTGCGGCATTTATGTATACTGTAGAATTCCAAAAAAGAGGACTTCCACATGCTCATTTTCTCATTATATTAGAGGAGAAATACAAGTTATTGACTCCTGAAGCATATGACAAATATGTTTGTGCTGAATTACCAGATCCTGATATCAACGCTGAATTATATACCCTTGTTACAAAACATAGGATTCATGATCCTTGTGGTGCGTTAAATCCAGCAAGTATGTGTACTAGAAAAAAAGGTTACTGTAAGTTTAAGTATCCAAAAGAGTTTGCTGAACAAACAAGTAAGGGAAAAAATTCATATCCAATTTATAGAAGACGAAACACTGGAAAAAGTGTAAAAATTAGAGAACATCTAATTGATAATTCATGGGTTGTTCCTTATAATTCATATTTACTTTGTAAATTTAGCTGTCATATAAATATAGAGATTTGTTCAGATAAAAAAGTTATTAAATACATTTACAAGTATATTTGCAAAGGACATCATAAAATTGCGTTTCATTTACATTCAAATGATACAAATATAGAAATAGATGAAATAAAAGAATATCAATCTGCTAGATGGGTATTACCACCAGAAGCTACATGGCGTATATTTGCTTTTCATATCAGCGAAATGATTCCAAGTGTATATCACCTTCAACTACATCTAGAAGGACAACAATTTGTTTCCTTCAAAAGTACTGATAATATTACTAAGATTCTAAATAATCCTACGATTGGAAAAACAATGTTGACAGAATTTTTCTTGATGAATGCTGAAGATGAAGATGCTAAAAACCTTAATTTGCTATATCGAGAATTTCCAGAATACTTTGTATGGTCAACAAATAAAACATGGTCCCATCGCAAACAAGGAAAAGTTATTGGTCGTGTTGTAACATGCCATTCAACAGAAGGAGAAAGATATTATCTTAGACTTCTACTAATGAATGTAAGAGCACCAAAATCTTATCAGGATTTGCGGACTGTAAATAGAATACAATACAATACATTTAGAGAATCAGCTGAAAAGAGAGGATTGTTACTTTGCGATAACAATTTGATAGAAGGCCAAACCATTGACAGACAGCTGTGGTCGTCCACTTCTTTCACTTGAGCACCTAAAGTGGCCCTTGTTCCATGTAGACACTTCAGGTGGGGCATTCTTATTCCACTTAGACACTTTTTGCACCGTTATCGGAGCAAAATCAACACCAGTCGTCTCCTACGTGGATTAAGTGGCCAATTAAATTGTGTCAGCTCATTTAAATTGCGCCAACTCAATTAAATTGTACCAACTCATTTTAATTGTAAATTCACTAATTTGTAAATTCGTGGAGTTTTGACCATTAAAAATTGGGGCTTTTGGGCTGGTTGGATGTGCAATGAGGTGGCGCCCCCTTTGGTGCTGGTTTTGCTCCGATAACGGTGCAAAAAGTGTCTAAGTGAAATAAGAATGACCCACCTGAAGTGTCTAAATGGAACAAGGGTCACTTTAGATGCTCAAGTGAAAGAAGTGGACGACCACAGGTGTCTGTCGATGGATTTGACCTTGATAGAATGTATGTCTGAAGCTATAAGTTACCATAAGTTACCAAATGCCATATAGTTTAAGGCATTTATTTGCTACATTATTAATTTATTGCAATCCTACTGATCCAAAAGAATTGTGGGAAAATTTTGAAAAACCATCGTCTGACGATTTTAAGAAATTTACCAACTTAGGCACACGAGATATACGTTATAGAGTATTAAATCATATTAATGATATTTTACATTCAATGGGTCGTGATATCAACGAATTCCAGCTGATACCAGAAATGATAAAACCTCCTGAGATAGAAAAAGAAGCTAAAGATGTTCATTTCGAAATACGTATTAGAGTTAGTGAACAAGATTTATTATTAGAAAAAAAAAAATATCGAACAAAAAAGAGCTTACCATATCATAATTGAAAGAATATTTTCAAACAAATCAGGCGCTTTCTTTATTGACGGCTCTGGTGGAACTGGCTAAATCTTCTTATACCGTGCCTTATTAGCAACTGTTAGACATAGTGGGTTCATAGCTTTAGCTACAGCAAGCTCAGGTGTTGCAGCTTCACTCTTTCCCGGAGGCCGAACTGCTCACTCACGCTTCAAAATACTTATTGACATTGAAGAAAATTTTAGTTGTAATATAAGCAAACAAAGTTCATTAGCTTCTTTGATTCGAGATGCTAGATTAATTGTATGGGATGAAATCTCAATGGCAAAAAAGAAAATGGTTGAGGCTTTAGATTTACTTTTAAAAGATTTAATGGAGACCAATATACTATTTGGTGGAAAAGTTGTTGTTTTCAGCGGTGATTTTAGACAAACTTTTCCCGTTGTACGTAGTGGAAAAAAAGAAGATTTTATTCATGAGAGTTTATTATGCTCTGATATTTGGAATCAACTTGAAAAATTGCAATTGACAGAAAATATGCGTGCAAAAACAGATCTTGCTTTCTGCGAATACTTAATGCGAATTGGTAATGACAGTGAAAAGAAAAATACACAAGGAAAAATTACCATTCCTCATTCTTTAATTATTCCATTTACTTTCGAACAAGAATCCCTGCAACTTCTATTTAGAGTTACTTATCCCAATTTACATGTTCATCATTCGGATGCTTCATTTATTACTTCTCGCGCTGTTTTAACTACAAAAAATGACTTTGTTGATGAAATTAATAATATGCTAATAACACAATACCCAACCCCTTCGAAAATTTACTTGGCTATTGATGAAACAATTGATCCAAAAGATCAAAGCGAATATGAAGATTTCATGCACAGTTTAAATCCTGCAAGTTTACCTCCGTACAAGTTGACATTACAAAAAAACTGTCCGATTATGTTATTACGTAATCTAAATCCTTGTGACGGTCTATGTAATGAAACTAGATTAATATGTAATGATTTCAAAAGTCATATAATCAGTGCAACAATATCAAGTGGGGATTTTAAAAACAAACATGTATTCATTCCACGAATCCCTCTCCTAACATCGCAGGATGAAAAATTACCTCTTCAGTTTAAAAGAACACAATTTCCAATATGATTATGTTACGCCATGACTATAAATAAAGCACAAGGTCAAACGTTAAATTTTGTTGGTATTTACCTACATGAGCCAACATTTTCCCATGGTCAATTATATGTCGCTTTATCACGAGCCAAAAGTTCTAACTACGTAAAGGTATTAATTAGACCATCTACAACTGAGGACAACGACGATCACTCTACCTATAATATAGTGTATGATGAAGTCATTGAAAAGGTTTTTTCCGTGGATTGAGGCTATCCTTTGGTACAGCACATAAACGACCGCATTGTTCTCTACCTTTTCTTAATGTATAATATACAACATTGTCACTATTATCATTGTTAATATATATTGTATAGATGTTTGTTTGTTACATAATTGCAGATTAGATCGATATGGCAATTAAATCTACTATCAAGTCAATCACTCCAAAAACTGAGGATTGGATATGCAAAATTCAAGTAGTAGACAAATATCCTCCCAGAACAAGAAAGACAAAAGTGAAAAATACCAACTGATGGTTTTGCAAGATGAAGAGGTGACTTTACCGCTTTTATACTCTACGAACTAGATATGTTTCCACAATTTAATAACAATTTTTTGTCTTATTTGATTGTAGGAAAATCAAATTCAAGCCATCATTTGGAATGTTGATATAGTGCAGTTTGACAAGTATTTCAAACCATTCCAAACATACCTAGTATGTAAATAAAAGAGGGAGTTAGGCCGGTGGGCCTACCGAGCCCACCAATTAGCCATTTTCACTCATGTTTGGGCCTTCAAATCAGTTCAGACTCGATGAAAGAGAGGAAGAATGCATTCGGCCCAAATGGCCCACATCGCAATGGAGTCATGCAAAAAAGGGAGGGAAAAGGAAAATACCCATTAGAAGGCATCTATACTTAACAAATTTACACAAGAAGAGAATAAATCATTCATACATAACCATGTAAACAACAATTATATTTCAGTTGTATATCTAAGTGTATCTGAATGTATACTGTCGAGACAGGCCTAAACAGTTTTCAGGAAGAACATGTTGAAAGCCTACATAACTATTAAAAAAAAAAAATGAGTACATGGCCCAAATGAAAGTAAATACATATGAAACCAAAGCCCATATTAGCTACTGATGACAGCAATACTTAAAAGAAAAAGGCCCAAACCACCCTAATCTACAAACAAAGGCATGATACACGAGGGTATACATGATATATAACTCTGATATGCCCAGGGATATATCCAAAACATATACCTTGTATACTTGGTATATTTGTCTCCAATAATATCAAATAATAAAGAAGGGAAGAAGAAGAAATAAATCGGGCATACATACTACATAGTATGTCATTCTCTTCAAAACAGTCACAAACGCACCTAGTCACACACATGCTGCATATATACACTTGTATTCTCAATATATCCATTCTTTATAACAACTATAATACCTAGAAATGAGGGTCTGGTGCATAGCAGTCTAAATCATTTAAGGGGGAAAGGGGAGAAAAGCGTGGTGCATATTTCATTCCTCTCATTTTTCCGGCAGTAGCTCCGATGGTCCACCATGCACAGGGAAGAGAAGATGAAGAAGAAGGTGTGACTTAATACCAATTTTGTTTGAATACAAAGTAAGAGACTTAGCTGGCATTTTCCTTTTGTGTCTAAATTCACTAAGACACCTGTATATAAAACTAGTGACCAACTGTCCCCTTCTAGAATAGTCTATTAGATAATACCGTGTAGATTGTTTTCATTTTCATTTACTTTATTTTCATTCTATCAAAGTTTCTTCGTGTATATATAGAAGGCAATACACTGTACAAAATATCAATTAAGTAATAAAAAGAAAATTTCCACAATATTCTCTTTATTTTATCATGGTATCAGTAGCATTAGCTCACTGCTTTACTTATTTTTCTTGAAGTTTTTTTTTTTGTCTCTAAGAATTAGCTGACTATTTTACATATTTTTCTTGTAGTTTTTCTGTTTCTAAAACACCTGCAAAATGGGTGAAATTGTTCCTTCGAAAGATGATGCTACCAAAATTGATATTTCACATCCCTACATCCTTTCTCCATCTGATTCACCGGGAATGAGTCTTATCAATACCATTTTCGATGGATCAAGTTATAGAAATTGGAAAAGAGGAATTCTCATCTCCTTGTCAGCCAAAAACAAGTTAGGATTTATAAATGGTACCTACAAAATACCAGAAAAGGAATCAAATCTCATAATACAGTGGACACGTTGTAATGATATGGTTCTTTCATGGCTTTTAAACTCCTTAAATAAAGAAATTGCTGAGAGTGTTATTTACTCACAGACTGCTGCAGATTTATGGAAAGAGGTTGAAGAAAGATATGGCTAATCTGATGGTACAAAACTATACCAACTTCAAAGAGAGCTCAACCTGATTAATCAGGGATCCAATGATGTGGCATCTTATTTCACTAAAATAAAAAGGATCTGGGACCAATTAAGAGAGCTAAACACTTTTACAACTTGTTCATGTGCTTGTACTTGTGAAGCTAAGGAACATAATCACAAAATGGTTGAAGATCAAAGGTTTGATTCAATTTTTAATGGGATTGAATGAAGCATATGGTGCAGTGAGAGCAAATGTCCCGATGATGAATCCATTACCAACTGCTTCTCAAGCTTATTCTATTACTAGACGGCCTATGTGCGTTCCCCACGCCCCAACAATTTATATTATAATGCATTTATGTGTATGTAGTTATTTTTAAATAGTGATAATATATACTTTATATATATATATATAAAAAGTATATATTATGTTCAAAACATGATTAATATAATATTGTAGTTTGTGTTCCGTATCTAAAATTTTATTATATTAATGTTTGTTATGAACACAAAATCGACAAATTTATTAATATTTTTTAAAAGAGAAGACTTGTTTAAAAAGAAATTATTTTCTTCTCTTTGAAATAAAATAATAGAAATATTTAAGTATCAGTTGATACTTTTAATATTAATTCGATTAATTTAAAGGTGTAAAATACTTATTATTTTTTATCAAATTTTGATTTGGACAATTTTAATTCAAATTATTAAATTAATTTTACATGTTTAAAACAAAATAAAGTAGAAATTAATTTTTTATTTAAAAGAAAAAAAATACTATTTTTTAATTTTTAGTAAATATTCTCGGTTTAGCTCATTTTATTTGTCATGTTATCTTTTGCTTGATTTTTTAGAAAAACGTCGATTAGAATTATAATTTGACTAATTTACCTTATTCATTATTTGATCTGCATTTGATATTTTTTTACGACATTAATATCTTTTCACATTTATTAGAGTAAGAATAAAAATAAAAAAATAATTAAATTCTATCTTATTTTAAAATATAAATATTTTAAGTATATTTATTTTAGTAAACATAACAAATAGATGAAATGACGGAATAACAAATACAACAGTTTAATATCTAGATTAGATCTCAGGCTAATATAAAAAACAGAAAGAACATTGTATGGTTTGACTACTTAACCTTTTGAAGAAAAGCAATTTCATGGATTGACACGCACGTGGTAATGAATTTATCATTATTGACTTAATAAGATACATTGGAAATTACATGAATATTGTTTGATTTTTTAATAGGGGGTGTACTTTTTTTTTTGACATTATTAATTTGCACTATTTTTATGCATATATATATATATACAAAAAATATAGTGTCTAAACTCATGCTTTATATAGTGTCTAAACCCATGCTTTTTTTTAAGGGACAACGGACGATGAAGCATGGGTCTAAACCCATGCTTTATATAGTTTTTTTTTTCTATTGCTTAGTGTTGTTTAGTATGGGCCCATCCTTTTGGACATTATTAGTTTGCATTATTTTTATGCATATAATATATATATATATATATATATATATATATATATAGTCAAAACACGATTGATATAACATTGTAATTTGTGCTCCGTATCTAAAATTTTATTATATTAGTGTTTGCTAAGAATACAAAGTCTGCACTTTTTTGTTTTTGACATTGTTTATCTTTTTAATATGGGATTCATTTTTTTTTTATATATATATTGCTTGATTTTGTCAATATGAGAAACTATGTTTAAAACACGATTAATATAATATTGTAGTTTGTGTTCCGTATTTAAAACTTTATTATATTAGTGTTTGCTACGAATACGCATGATGTTTAATATGGGGCCCACATTTTTTTTAACATTGTTTGTTTTTTTAATATGAGATTCACCTTTTTTTTTTTTTAATATTGCTTAATTTTATTAATATGGGGTTCACTTTTTTTTTCCCGTGAGTTTGGATGTGATGGGTTTCAGTTTTTTATTTTTTATTTTTTATTAATACTAGTTGGTGTTTAATATGGGGCCCACAATTTTTTTTAATATTAATAGTTGTTTAATATATATGGGGCTCACAATTTACTTTTTTTTTACAATTTTTTTTTTATGGGCCTGTTTAATATGGGGCCCAATTTTTTTTTTTTTCATGGGGGGCCCCATAACGGACGACAGCACCCCAACCGGTGCTTCTAATATAGTAGTAATAGTTTGCACTATTTTTATGCATATATATATATATATATATATATATATATATATATATATATATATATACTATATTCAAAACACGATTGATATAACATTGTAATTTGTGCTCCGTATCTAAAGCTTTATTATATTAGTGTTTGCTAAGAATACAAAGTCCGCACTTTTTTGTTTTTGACATTGTTTATCTTTTTAATATGAGATTCATTTTTTTTATATATATATATATTGCTTGATTTTGTCAATATGAGAAACTATGTTCAAAACATGATTAATATAACATTGTAGTTTGTGCTCCGTATTTAAAACTTTATTATATTAGTGTTTGCTACGAATACGCATGGTGTTTAATATGGGGCCCATATTTTTTTTAACATTGTTTGTTTTTTTAATATGTGATTCACTTTTTTTTAATATGACTTAATTTTGTTAATATGGGGTCCACTTTTTTTTTCTTGTGAGTTTGGATGTGGTGGGTTTCAATTTTTTTTTTTTAATTAATACTGGTTGGTGTTTAATATGGGGCCCACAATTTTTTTTTTAATATTAATAGTTGTTTAATATATATGGAGCTCACAATTTACTTTTTTTTTACGGTTGATTTTTTTTTGTTACGGGCTTTAATATGGGGTCCATAATTTTTTTTTATGGGGGCCACAACGGACGACGAAAAGCACCGAATTCCATCCACAATGACACCAAAAACCTCCAATTGCAGAATGTCCCAATACTTCCTTTTGTGGTGCCCGTTCCATACTCTTTCATCGATAGCTTCTGTCAAATTCTCAGGGAATTCTAATTTAATTTCACTTCCAGTAATTGAATCAGGTCGAATTACCCACAAAAAAGGCTGCTTACTGTTCACTAATCACCAAGCTATTTCTGTTACTTCTCTTTCAGTAGTTGAAGCCAAACTTCCAATGCTCACATAGAGGACTGAATTTGCCTCTTGCTTATCTAGCCACATTATGCAATTTCGGTCTTCTGTCAATATGTTACAGGAAGTGCTAATATTAGTCTTAATAAATTTGTTCGTTGGACCTATTTAAAAACATGGGATCTGGTAATGTTGTTTGAGTTTTTGCAGGATTGGTTGTTCAAGGTACTCTGTTGTGTTCCAAATACTGGCTGAAGATGTTCTGATGTCTGCAGTAGTAGTAATTAAGTGTAACAGATCATTAACATGTGGGAAATTGAATATAGGAAGATCCTTGAACCTGAGTGGATCAAGTCCAGGCACTTAGTCTTCGGCAATTGAGTCTGTTGAACATAGGAAGAACAATTGGTAAGTCAAATTTGATTTTGTAAGAACAATTAACGGTAATTATCTTAGAAAATCACTCAAGTTTATTTTGTAATAGAAAAAATCACTCAAACATTGTCCTTTTCACCTATAAAGTCACTTTACTATTGTCTTTTCACCTACAAAGTCACTCAACTAATCCAAGCGATATTTTCAGTAAATACTGCTAACGTGAATTTTTTGTAAGCCAAACTTTAAAAACATTAAAGCGAATCATTCCAATATAATAAAAAGCGGGTCAATTTAATGATTAATTAAAATAAATACTCCCTCTGTCCTAATTTATATGGGGTGATCGGAGTATGAGGGTCAAAGCAATTAATCTCTTACTCAATTTTAAACATAGATTCTTTCAGTATTTTATAATAAAAATATAAGTCTATTTGGAAACTACATAAAATGTACTATAATTCTGCATAATTAATAATTCACAATATGTGAAAAGAGTTGGAGAAAATCGTGGTCGAACAAAGAGTTGTTTGCCTTGCCAAATAGTAAAACCTCATATAAATTAGGACGGAGGGGGTAACTTTTTATGTTTTAAGAATTTGGGTTAAAAATATCTCCACATCAGCAATATCTACCGGAAATATCGCTTAAATTGGTTAACCCCCTGTTTGGATGGTGGTTTCCCGTGGTTCATTAAGGTATGGTTTTCTATGAAACCATGTTTGTTTCCATTGTTCTTAAAATTATGTGGTATGGTGTTGTAAATCCGTGGTTAATTCTATGGTTATATAACCATGAAAAGTTTCAATTTTTGTAACCACGGATTTGGTGGTTTTTCCATGGTTATGTATTTCATTTCTCCATTATTCCTCACCCTACCACTCACCTGCACCCCACCCCTGCCCCACCCCCGCCACTCACCCCTACCCTGCCCTACCATCGACCCCCACGCCCAACTACCCCACTCCTGTGCCACCCATCCCACCACCCCAACCACCACCCACTACCCCTCACCACCACCCAACCCACCCCACAACAACTCACCCCCACCCTCATCCCACAACCAGCCACCTCACACCACCCACCCCTCCACCACCCCCCACCCACTACCCCTCACCACCACCCAACCCCACTTCCACAACCACTCACCCCCCACCCTACCACCCACTACCCCCACCCTCATCCCACAATCACCCACTTTACACCGTCCACCCCTCCACCACCCCTACCCACTACTTATTTTTTAAAGTTCCTATTTTATTCTTTACCTGAGTTTTATTAATATATATAAATTAATTTCTAATTAAGAGTTAAGGGGATTTTAGTAAACTTACAAGTTATTATACAGTCAAACCAAACAATACAAATGTTATTAAACCACAACAAACAATACAGTCTATCCAAACATTGTGTTCATTAATACAGTACAATACAATACAATACAACACCATACTGTACCATACCATACTGTACATTAATGAACCACGGGAAACAACCATCCAAACAGAGGGTAAGTAACTTTGTAGGTGAAATGACAATAGTTGAGTGACTTTCGTAGGTGAAATGACAATAGTTAAGCGATATTTTTGTTACAAAATAAAGTTGAGTGACTTTTTGAAACAATTATCATTAGTGGGGTGATTTTATGTTACAAACTAAAGTTAAATGACTTTTTGATATGCTCTATTCATTTTATAACATTTTTTTTTAATTAGTTGACTATGGTATGCATAACATTTTAACATTCTCAAGAATTTTAAAACTCCGGATGTTAATTTGTTCATTAATGATTACTCTCACCGGTTCAATTTGTTTGTCTTACTTTCATTTTTAGTTCATTTTAAAAAAAATGTCTCTTTTTATTTTTTGACAACTTTTTAATTTAAACTTTACGCATAACATATTTAAGATCCAATATTAAAAAATATTTTGATATATTCTACATATCTTTAATTTAAAACCTTAAGATTCAAAACTCTTTATATTTTTAAAACTCTATAGCCAAGTCAAAATTAGATAATCAACTTGAAAAGGAAGAAGTACCATGCTGGAAGACTAATAACTTCCGTAGATATATCTGATGGTCGGGTTACTTGAATAACATCTCACCTTCCTCAGATAGCCAACAAAAGTGATGGGCCGTTGTAAAAAATTGGGCCGCAAAAGGACAATTTGCACGATTATCCTTCTTTTGGGGTGGTCGTTAATTTTTGTCCCTCAAATTGCTGGTCTTTAATTGTTGTTCTTCGCTTAAAATATTCTGAGGTTTTGAATTTGAACTCCGGCTTAGTCATAAAAATAAAAAATAAAAATCGCAAGGCAAAGCTTCCCAAAAAGTTTACCGCATTTAAGGCATAACTAAAAGTGTGCCGCATTTAAGGCATGCCAGATACGACAGACTTTATCTTATAAGACAGATTTTTCGTTATGCCTTAAGGCAACATCTGCTGCATAAGGCAAAATTTAGTTATGACTTAAGACAAATTCTACTGCATAAGACAGACTTTTTCAAAGTCTTGCCTTGCGATTTTTTTTTTTATTGAATGAAAATTTGAACCCAAAACATCAGAATATTTTTTAGCACAGGACAAAAATTAAAGACACAATAATTTGAGGAACAAAAATTAAAGACCATTGCCTTTGAAGGACAATCCGCGCAAAAAATTGGCAAAAGAAAGCTACTGTAACAAGAGAGAGGCCAATTTCAATAGTTCACTAATGGACCTAACGGGATTTGTCCAGAAAGTTCTCAACATCTGCTTCTGGAATATCTACATGCGTTAGAAATAATCTCAGACAGAAGTATCGAGAATTTTCTAAACACTCCTCTAAGAAGCTATAAATACCTACCCGGTCCTCCTCCTTGAACCATCAAAATTGAAAGCAAACAGATATTCAAATTCAATCATCCAAGCAAACACAGAAAATTCTCAAAAGCTCACTGAAAATGTCGCTAATTCCAAGAATCTTCGGCGATCGACGAAGCAGCAGCATGTTGGATCCATTCTCAATGGACGTGTTTGATCCTTTCAGGGAATTAGGCTTTCCCGGTTCCAATTCACGAGAGACCTCTGCTTTTGCTACCACACGTATCGACTGGAAGGAAACTCCAGAAGCTCATGTGTTTAAAGCCGATCTTCCAGGGCTCAAGAAGGAAGAAGTGAAAGTGGAGATTGAAGACGATAGGGTTCTTCAGATTAGCGGAGAGAGGAATGTTGAGAAAGAAGATAAGAATGATACGTGGCACCGTGTGGAACGCAGCAGTGGTAAATTTATGAGAAGATTTAGACTTCCAGAGAATGCTAAGATGGAGCAAGTTAAGGCTAATATGGAGAATGGAGTGCTTACTGTTACTGTTCCTAAGGAAGAAGTGAAGAAGCCTGATGTTAAGTCCATTGAGATCTCTGGTTAGACGATTTGGCTGAAAGTATATATATATATATATATTATTTGTATATTGATGTGTAGATACGAAGTAATCTATGGATTGTGTCGTAGAAGTTTTTTTTCGTTTTGGAGTCGTCTTTCTGTTTGGCTATTACCTGTTCAATGTATTTTCCTTTACATGTGAAAAAATGTACTAGTAGTATTTCTGGTGCCATTCTCCGATCTGTTCAAATCTTTTTATGTTACCCTTTCTTTCTCTTTTATTTCTATGTTCTGCTTAAACATAGAGAACAAATAATGAATATTGCCAGGAAATTGGAATAGATTATAACAGCAATCTAGTAGTCCCTCCATGTGGTACTTTTCATTTTTTTTAGAGTCAATTTGATTAAATTTTAAATTAAATTGAATTAAATTAACTCGATATTTTAACATTAAAATTTATATATTTGAAAATTATAATTTTTCATATTAATTTGATGAAAAAATAAATTTTAAAATGATGGTTGAAATTTGAAGCGAAAAGTGCGGCATAAATTGAGACAACGGGAGTACTTGTTATTATGCGAGTATCTGCATTTTGTCAATATGAGAAATTATATTCAAAATACGATTAATATAATATTATAGTTTGTGCTCCGTATTTAAAACTTTCTTATATTAGTGTTTGTTACGAATACGCATGGTGTTTAATATGGGGCCCATGATTTTTTTTTTAACATTGTTTATTTTTTTAATATGAGATTCACTTTTTTTTTAATATTGCTTAATTTTGTTAATATGAGGTTTATTTTTTTCCCATGAGTTTGGATGTGGTGGGTTTCAATTTTTTTTTTTATTAATACTGGTTGGTGTTTAATATGGGGCCCACTTTTTTTTTTTTTTAATATTAGTAGTTATTTAATATAAATGAGGCCCACAATTTACTTTTTTTTTTTTACAATTTCTTTTTTTGTTATGGGCTGTTTAATATGGGGTCCAATTTTTTTTTTTTTCATGGAGGGCCCAACAACGGCCGACGAAAACCACCCCAACCGGTGCTTCTAATATAGTAGTAAAGTAAAGTAATATCCTACATCAAGAGACAAAGAGAGGTACATTCTACTCATAACACTTCTACTGATTCTTCAGCTTTTATGGCTGGACAGAGATGGAATCCACCAAGGAGACCCATGGAAAACACAGGAGCGAACCAATACCAACCGAAGAAAGGAGAATTGTATTTTAGATATTGCAAAAAGATAGGGTATGAAAAGGACCAGTGTTACAAATTAGTAGGCTATCCACAACACTACAAAGTTAATAAACAGGGAAGAAATAATTATCAGCAAGGAAACTATGGAAATCAGCAGGGAAATTATGGAAACCAGCAGGCAAACATGGCAGAGGCTAATGATCTTGTCAACACATGGAAGGAGGCAAATAATATATCAAATCTGCTGGCAAATCAGGGGTACTCTAAAGAACAATATAAGCAGATAACTTACTTGTTTAAAAATGCGCAGGGAGGCAACTCTAATGCTTCAAATTCTGAGCTGAATGCAGCTGCAAACATGGCTGGTATGCACTCTGCTTGTCATATTTTTTCTTCAAAGTCTCCTAATAAGTCTTGGATCATTGACTCAGGAGAAACACAACATATGACCTTTGATGAATCCCTGTTACATGACATAATAGTTCTTAGATCTCCTATAATGGTTCATTTACCTTATTCACACAAAGTTCCTGTTACTTGTATAGGAAAAATGCATTTAGCATCCAATATTGTTCTTCATAATGTTCTTCTTGTCCCTACCTTCAAGCATAATCTTCTTTCAGTTAAGAAAATATGTGAGCAATTTGATTGTAGTCTGACATTTACCAAATTTGGGTGTGCTCTACAGGTCCCTTCCCAGAAGAAGGGTCAAGTTTTTGGTGATGCCTCCACTGGTCTATATCTGCTGCAGGGTGATGTGTCGTGAATTTCGGCACATTTTATGCCTTTGTAACTAGAAGTGTTGCTTATTTTTAAGTGTTTTTACATCGTTTCTTATGTTATTTTTGTGTTTTATAGGGTTGGTTGACTAAGGATCGGAAATGATAAGAAATGCTGAAAAAAGAAAACTTGGAGCTAAAGGACGAGTTACGGGCCGTAACGTGTACCGTAAGCGGAGGACAATTTCCAGAAAGTTGCCTAAGTAGTGTCACAGGTTACGCCCAGAAGGACGGTCCGTAACTTAGGTTACGGGGCATAACGTCATGGCGTAACGCATTGGCCACGGAAGACTGAGGCCATGATCCGCTGGAAGATACGGACCGTAACCGTGTTACGGTCCGTCGCAAGAAGCCATGACATCAAGCTGACAAAGGACGAAATCGAAGGACGGACCGTAACCTGTGTTACGGTCCGTAACGATGCCGCGTAAGGGTGTTTTTGTCCAGAAACTTGGCGCGATTTTTGGCCCTATAAATACTTAAAGTTAGGGTTTTAATTAATAATTCTGATTTTCTTGGGAGCATTAACTTTAGTCTTGAAATATTTGAAGTGGTTGGAGCATTTAAAGCACCAACTTCACTTCCATTCCATATTGTATTAGCATTGTAAGTATATTATGTTAACTTTTAAGCTTTCTTTGTTAACCAAAATGATGAGTAGCTAATTTTAATACTAAGGTTGTGGATCCCATGATGGGTATTATGTGAATGGATTTCTACTATTGATATATGCATAATGGTTGTTAGTATTTATTCTATCTTTGTGCGTTAGCGATGGGTAATGATTGCAGGCATTAGCCTAAGCCATTATACTAACTTTTCTTGGGAAAGAGAGTCAGTATTGGTAAGATTGAATAACAATGAATCGGGACGTTAACCCTCGTTTAATAGACTAACTTAGGGATAAGAACAAGTCTAAATTGACATTATTGGTCGCTCTTCGATTTCAACTCTTTTACATTTGGAAAAATCATAAAGAGGAAATACGGCCTAACTGTTGGGAAACATTAGGAAGTCCTTAAGAGATCAAGTGCATATTCTTAGAACAACCATTAAAAATATATCACATTGAAACCTGAAGTATAATATCTAATCAAAATGGGGAACACAACCTTGGTCTCTCTCTCGCATAAAGTACAATTCAAGTAAAAGTATTCAATTACATTACTCAACAATTATTTCAAACTGTCCGGAATAGGATTAAAGCCTTTAAAGACTAGTATCGCATACAATTAGTACCCTTTTCTCTCCATATTCCCTGTGAGATTCGACCCCAACCTTGTTTGGGTTACTATATTTGACAACGTCCGCTTTACGCCATTAATAGGTGTAATTTGAGCGTATCACAGGGAACTTTATTTTCACTGGAAGACAGTCCTGCCAAGTCTATTGCCCCTTTATCTTTTTCTAGTCAATTATGTCAGTCAAATAGTCTAGTTTCTGTTCCTTTTCCTATTTCAGTTCGTCCAAGAGCCTCAAGCTCCAGTGTTAAGAGTCCTTTTCCTATTTCAGTTTGTCCAAGAGCTTCAAGCTCCAGTGTTAAGAGTCCTGTTTGTTTTAAAGATTCCAAAATTAATGAAAATGCTTCTGTTTGCAATGTTTTTGCTTTGGAAAATTTGTGGCATGGTCGTTTGGGACATGTGCCTTTTTATGCTATGAAATACACTAAAGGACTGCCTATTAAAATCACAAACAAGAAGGATTTTCCCTGCACCATTTGCCCTCTAGCAAGACAAACCAAGATACCCTTTCCTATAAGTTCCATCACCACTAAACATTGTTTCGAATTAATCCATATAGATACTTGGGGGGCCATGTAAAACACCTACCTACAAGGGAGAAAAACACTTTCTCACCATAGTAGATGATTTTTCAAGAAGCACTTGGACTTATCTTCTTAGCACTAAGTCAAGTGCATTCCCCATTTTGAAGTCATTTCTGGTTTTTGTGGAAAGACAATTCTCTACCAAAGTCAAAATTGTGAGGTCTGATAATGCTTTTGAGTTGGGAACAGGGGTTTTCCCAAAGGAATTTTTCTTATCTCATGGAATAATTCATCAAACCACTTGTGTGGCAAGTCCACAACAAAATGGAGTTGTAGAGCGTAAGCATAGGCATCTTTTAGAAACATGTAGAGCTCTTTTATTTCATTCTCAATATTGGGTGATTCACTTTTAACTGCAACCTACTTGATAAACCGGTTTCCATCCAAGGTTCTACATAATAAATCACCTTATCAAGTTCTTTTTGACAAGGAACCTGATTATAATTCTTTAAAAACTTCTGGTTGCTTATGTTTTAGTTCTACACTAGCAAGACAGAGGGATAAATTAGATCCAAGGGCAGTGCCTGGGATTTTTCTTGGCTGTCCTTTTGGTAAAAAAAGGTTACAAAATTTTGAATTTGTTAAATCAACAGATCCTCATTTCTAGGGATGTAAAGTTTATTGAAGACGTTTTCCCATTTTCCTATGCTACACCTTTGGCTAAGCTGTTTCCAACTAAATCTCCTCCTGTTTTTGATTCATCTTCCACACTTTACTCACATTTCAACTCAGAGAATTCCAGTTCTCCTCCTCCTGATACCCCTACACCTACTTTACCAATTCAACCTTCACCTACTATTCTTGTTTCACCTTCTACGGTTATTAGACCCTTATCTAGTCATTCTCCTACTTTCTCACCATACCATACTTTTTCTGATACCTCTCCTTCTTCAGGTCAACCTATTTCCCCAATTTTATGTGAAGATGATCCCTCAACACCAAGGCCAGTTCAGAGGCAATCAAAAAGGGAACATCACAGACCAAGGTTTTTGTCAGACTATATATGTAATGCTTCATTTTCTGATTTTTCTCCTAATCCTCCTTGTGTACCTTTGCATTCTTTTTCCTTTTCTACTCCAACACTAGACAATCAGAGAATGGTAAACTCTATTTGTCAAATCACAGAACCAGTTTCTTACCATCAAGCAGTGTAACATCCAGGTTGGCAAGCTGCTATGCAGCAGGAATTTGATGCATTGGAATGCAACCGTACATGGGATGTTGTTCCTTTGCCAAAGGGGAAGAAAGCCTTAGCCTGCAAGTGGGTATACAAGGTTAAGTTAAAGTCAGATGGATCATTAGAACGACTGAAAACACGACTAGTGATTCGTGGTGACACACAAAGGGAAGGTCTGGATTATACTGAAACATTTTCTTCGGTAATTAAACATACAACCATAAGATGTATTCTTACCATTGCTGTGAAAAAAAGGCTGGAACTTGTATCAATTGGACGTCAATAACGCTTTTTTACATGGTGAATTGGATGAAGAGGTTTATATGGGATTTCCACCAGGTTTGGATCCACCATCTGCCACTCTTATTTGTCGTCTTCGTAAATCTCTGTATGGTCTTAAGCAGGATTCACGACAGTGGTATGCACGACTGTCTTCTTTCTTAGGTACATGGGGATTCGTCTCATCTCTCAACAATTATTCATTGTTCTTCAAATCTTCTGGCTCTTTCATCACAATAATTGCGGTGTACGTGGATGACATCATTATTACTGGAAACCATGACATTGATATCTTTGAGATTAAGGCATTCCTTCATACTGAATTCAAAATAAAGGATCTGGGATTGGCACATTATTTTTTGGGTCTAGAACTCATTCGAGAACAGGCTGGTTTGATTATAACACAACGAAAATTTGCTTTGGATCTCCTTGCTGAGTTTGATTGTCTTAATTCTAGATTTGCTTCATCTCCTCTTGATCCTTCATTGAAGCTCACCTCTGATTGTGGTACTTTGTTACTAGATCCCACTATATACCGCCGCTTGATTGGTAAACTCAATTTCTTAACCAACACGCGCCATGAGTTATCATTTGCCGTCCAAACTTTAAGTCAGTAGATGCAATTGCCCTGCTCTGGCCACTATCAGGCTGCTTTACATACACTTCGTTACATTGGAAAAGATCCTGGACTTGGGTTGTACATGACACCAGACCCTTCATTTCAACTTCTGGCTTATTGCGATTCTGATTGGGCGGCCTGTTCTGATTCTAGGAGATCGGTAAGTGGTTTCTTTCTTAGCTTAGGAGGTTCTCCTATCTCATGGAAGTCCAAGAAACAACCTGTGGTGGCACTTTCATCTGCCGAGGCAGAGTACAGATCAATGCGTCGACTTGTTGCTGAAATTGCTTGGATAGGTATTGATATGATTAAAGGGGAATTCCCTCCAAGTCTAACCTTCTGGCACGCCATTTAGCATTTACAGACATGGAGACAAAGGCAGAAACGGAAAGGGAGATGGTCATGAATGGGACTCTTTCAAATTGCCTTAAGCACACATGCGTACTCACCCATATATGAGAGTCATATTTATGCAAGTTCAAAGTGTTCATGCTGGAATCATTATCACAAAAGGGAAAAACCACATAGAAGAGTTGGGCTAGACGGGAATTGGGGTGAGGATATCCATGTTAGCAATAACATATTTATAAACAAAAATTCTTCTTTCTAGGGTTGAACTAATATGGTTTTTAACATATTTTAATGTGTAGACAAGAGATGGGAGGAGGGTAAAAGGATAATCATGCCAGCTTTCATATTTAAGACACTTTAAATCCTAGAGAAATACGCAGGTAGTTCTAGATAGAAGCACAACAAGGTAAAAGGAACTTTTGAACCTAAATCATCATGTAGAAATGCATAATACCATAAATCCTCTAGATTCCTACATAAAGTGATTCAGAAACCAGCCAAAAAAACAACACATCTAGTCAAACAAGTAAAATATGCATAGACAGGTTCATTGTTCCACAAAACAAGCCACCTAACTCTATTTATGGACCATTTATTTGCAATTTTTCTCTTTTACCCTTTCAGGGATCAAAAAAGTTCCCATGATATTGCAACCACATGGAAATGAAACCTAGCAGCCTAGGATATGTAGTACTAGACTAAGTGGGGACTCAAAGTATTTCCTAAACCTTCCTTAGCCCTAGGCAAGTCACTTCGCACGTTAGTGTAAACCATTCTGTCTTCTCAATTAAAATAATCATATTGAGTTATGAACTCTACAAATTATCCAAGTAACATAAGAAATTAAAATGAACAAGTGTAACCATTAAAATAAATCATTTAAAACCTTTCAGGAAATTAGGTCTTGACTCGGTGCCATGTGTAAATACTTTAGGGTATAAAATTCATTAATTAGATAGTGTATTTATTTAGTTTTGAGATATCCAAAAATGGTATTATTTGTACTGTTGCACTGATGAAAGAACTAATAAAAAAATCATTACAAAATTTTCAATGTAGAGGAAATCACATTGAATTAGCGGTTACCATAGTCTGATTTATTTGCTAAATACACTGAATTCAGGATCAAAAACAAAAAGTTCACATAGCAATATAAAGGCATAATACATAAACAGACACTCAAACTTGGCATCAGCTGGCAAGTATGCCCTCCAACATTGGAAGTGCACAAGTAGGCACTTCAACTTGTATTAAGTTGAACACGTAAAGATAATGCTGACGTGGCACACAAATTTTGGAGGTGCCACATCAGTACCATATCAACATTTGTGTTTACGTGTTCAACTTTATACAAGTTGAGGTGCTTACTTGTGCACACCCAAAGTTGGAGGGCATACATGCTAGCTAAGTCAAGTTTGAGGGCATGTTTATGTATTATGCCGCACTATAAACAATGTTGGTGTTACATACATTTTCCTCATTTCTCAACTTCAATGTTATTTACAGTTTTTATTATCTGCAGAATACTGATTTTCTTCCAAACTCAACCTAGTATCTGGTGGAGCCGAGGTACGTAAGGGTTTTTTTAATTTTTTTATTTAAATCTTTGGAATTTCATTTTGTAGAATTACTCAATATATCTAAGGCTACTTGTATTTTTCTCTCTCTCTCTTTTGATTATGTAATGTTTCTATTTTCTATTTTCTATATTTGATGATGTGAAATAGGTGAATGCTTGGAAAATGTAACAAATTTGAGTCAATCATGTCTATTATAGATTAAATTCTCCTTTGGTGTTTTTGTGAACTTTTATTTTAAATAGATGGAAATATGAAAAATGTCGTCTCTCCTTCCAAATAGCTTGAACAATATCGATTTGATTTCTGTAGCATGACTCATTACATCTTAGGGACAAAAATTCTCATTTTGTTTTTATTTTTATGTTCTTTCTTAGTTTTTTAGATGGCTAAGGCTAGATCTAGGTGCAATAGATCAATTCGTCGATTTATTAAAAAAAAAAAAACAAATATGGTATTGCCTTTTATTGTACCCTATTACTAGAGTATAGACTGGTATCCAAATAAATTTTCCCAATCTGTGTACTCAATTAAAAAAATTATATTGAGTAATTAACTCTACAAATTATCCAAGTTACGTAAGAAATTAAAATGAATAAGAGTAACCATCAAAATAAATCATTTTAAACCTTTCAGGAAAATATGTCTTGACTCGGTACCAAGTGTAAATACTTAGGATATAAAATCCGTTGATTAAATAGTTTATTTATTTAGTTTTGAGATATCAAAAAACGGTATTATTTTTTACTGTTGCACTGATGAAAGAACGAATAAAAAAATCTTTACAAAATTTTCAACTATAGAGCAAATCACATTAAATAAGCGATACCATAATACGAGTTATTTGCTAAATACATTGAATTCAGGATAAAAAACAAAAAGTTCACATAGCAATATAAAAGCATAATACATAAACAGACTCTCAAACTTGGCATCAGCTGACAAGTATGCCCTCCAACTTTAGGTGTGCACAAGTAGGCACCTCAACTTGTATTAAGTTGTAACACCTCAAACCTTCAACTAAGCTTTGACCAGGATTCTAGACTTAGAAAATCAGATAGAAGTGTTAGAGCTGGAAACTGGAGATTTCAGGTCAAGTACAAGTTGTACTTCAAATACGGGATCCAAGTGCGGGACGTACTTGGAAGGACGGGACGTATTCCTGTCCCATTCTGAAAAATAGTTACTCACTAGAATTTGACATTCTAGGCACGGGCCACAAGGTGCAGCTCGTACTTCAAAGTAAGGGACGTACTTAGTGCCCACACTTCGCAAGGGAAATTAGCTACTTACTGAAATTTCACATTCTAGGTATGGTAACACCCCGTACCTTTAACCTAAGCTTTGACCATGATCCTAGATTTAGAAAATCAGATAAAGAATGAGGGAATTGGAATTTCCCTGTTCAGTTGTAAGATGGGGGTTTACGCCCATGAACAGTGACCGTATTTCAGTATACTGGCCGTAATTCAAGTCGTAAACTGGTACCAAGAATTTCTGAGCATTCTGGAATTTGACATTTGGATGTCATATGGTTAAATACAGACCGTATTTCAAAACATATTTGGAATTTGGGAAAACGTCCTTGATGAAAGTTGTAGAGCTTTAAAATACCTTTCCAACAGTATATTATGGGGGTCAAACGGACATCTGTACAAAGAGTTATTACCATTTTACCGAAGAGACGCAGTGCAGTCAGTATTTCAAAATACGGACCGTTTTCAAAATACGGCCAGTATTTAACCGGGCCGAAAATCCATTTTTCTAGAACAGTATATATTCATCCATATCAGTTCAAATCATTATTTTTCATTCCTTCAAGCCCTAGAACGACCTCCTACCCTCTTCCATCATCAAGAACACCAAGGTAAGCCTACTCTAATTATTCCAAGTCAATTCTAATACATATCCTTGTAATCTAAACAAGAAATCATCATTCCAAAACCAGGGTTTTCAAGAAAACCCATCTCAAGGTTCAAGAATTCAAGATTTTGGAAATCTTCTTCAAAGCTCAAGTCTTTAATTCAAGTTTTGGAGCAATTAAGGTATGTAGAACTTCCATCCACATGTGGGAATCTCTACGTTCTTCCCCATGCTCCGTTTTCTTGATATCCATGAAGTTCAACTCCTAGGGCATTAAACCCAACATATTGGTAGCCCGTATTTATGTATTTATGTACATGAATTTTTTATCTATACTTGTTATTGTATTCCTAATCTTCCATTACGGTTATTAGGAACCCTAGCTTAATCCATGAATCATGAATTCTTCCTCATGTGTTCTCATTATGTTTATATGAAACTTTATGATTTTATGTAGCAAGTTACAAGCATGTTTTCAAGTCAATTATATATATATATATATATATATATAATTATGAACTATTGTTATTACTCATGAATCAAGAACATGTTTGCAAGACTATGACAAGTTATCTCATGAAACCATATTACAAGATATTTCATGAAACCATGTTACAAGTTATTTCGTGAAATCATGATTACAAGTTATTTACAAGTTATTTCACGAAAATCATGGGCTTCTTAGCCAACTATATCATGTTCATGTTTTTGGGAATTTCTTAGTTAACCGAGAAGGCTCAGATAGCCTGAAACTACGTTGCCACCGTAGGATAAGGGTTGTCAGCAAGGAGGCAACACCTTCATTATGCAGTTTAGATCCTTACATGCTTATTATCACTTAAATCTCATATCCCCGGCAAGGTGTAGTGTTCTCCTGGTAGGACGCAAGTACCAGATCATGTTGTCGGTTATACTATAGCGTTCCCCATGTTACAAGCAGTTTTACATACATGTATTTCTATTGATTTACTGTTTTCAGGCTTTACTCACGTTTCATGCTCATGTTCAAGTTACATTCAGTTTCAGTTCATGTCCTATAACTATGTTGTGCCATGTTATTCATTTTAGCAGGTTTTACATACTAGTACTATTCACCATGTACTAACATCCCTTTTGCCCGGGGCCTGCACTTCACGGTGCAGATATCGGTTTTCATGAGTATACACCTGCGCAGTAGGATCACTTCACTTATCAGCTTATTGGTGAGCCCCACTCCTCTCGGGGTTCAACACGAAGTCTGCATTAGTATTCAGTTTATGGTAGTCCAGGGCCATGTCCTGGTAGTTAGTATTCAGACATGTTTTAGAGGTTTCATAGACAGATGTTAGTCCACAAAGTCAGTTATGCTTTCATGTTTGCAGACTGTTATGTTTTCATGATATTTCATGCTACGAGAAAATTTCAAGACTTTATTCGGTAAATTACATTTTCATGATTCATTTAAACTGCATCATATAGATTATATTGTTTTGATGCCCATGTTGACAAGCAAGCCATGAGGTTCGCTCGGACACATGCAAGCAAGGCCCGAGTGCCGTGTTACGCCTAGGCCATGGTTCGGGGCGTGACATCGTACTTCAAAGTAAGGGACATACTTGGTGTCCGTACTTCGTTCGCTTTAGTGAACAATATAAATACTCAGACTCAGCCTTATTTTATTATTTTTCAAATTCCTGAACCCTTGAATGACCTGCCCTCTTCCTCCATCACCAAGAAGTAAGCAATCCTATCCCATTCCAAGTGGATTCTAACATATATTTATGAACATTAAGCAAGAATTCATTGTTCTTAACCTAGGGTTTTCAAGAAAACCCATATAAGGGTTCAAGACTTAAGCTTTTGGGATTCTTCTCAAATACCAGACTTTTCTTGCAAATTTTAGAGCATATATAGGTGTGTGAGGCTAACTATCTACGTTAGAGAATGTTTATGATTCTCCCTACGCCTCGTTCTTCATACTTATCAGTAAATTAACTCAGAATGCAATTTAGCCCTAGTTTATTGAATAGTTGTAGAACTGCTATCTTCTAGGGTTATAGTTTCATAATTCATTCACGGTGATCATTTTGAATATCATGAATTCAATATGTAATCATTATAGACTCGTGTATTGACACCCCATGAGTTTCAGTCAGTGTATAATCAGTTATTGGCTTAAGTTCCATAATCAGAAACAGTTATCACGCTATCAGCTATAGGCAGTCTCAGTCTTGTAAATTGTTTAATGTTGAACACCTGCATCTGTATTTTTACGCCCTAGGACACATTTTATGCATACATATTGCTTGGGCCTGAGGCCACAGTTTTTTGCACATTATTTGGGCCCTAGGCCACAATCTATAATTACAGTTATACATGTGATTCTTCATTCAGAACGGGGAGTACTTCAGATTCTTACTTTCCCGTATAGTTCAGTTTCAGTTTCAGTACTTACATATCTTATTTCAGTTGCTTTACATACCAGTACAATTCAAATATGCTGATGTCCTTTTTTATTGCTTGGGGGCCTTGCAACTCGCGATGGAGGCAACGATATACAGATTGACGATCCAGCTAGCTAGGACTACTCGTATCATCTGCTTGCTGATCCCCAGTTCCTCCGGGACGTTATCCTGCTTTCAGTCTTTCCAGTTTTAGACAGTAGCTTTCAGTATTCTTTAGAGGCTTCATAGACATAGATTAGTCAGTCAGATAGTAGCAAACTGTGATGTGTTAGCCTTGTTGGCATTGATTTCAGATGTTTTAGACTTAAACAGTAATTCCGCATTTTTAATATATTTTCAGTCAGACTTTTAGTAGATCAGCATGTGTTAGTCTTATTCCTTATTATTGCATGTTTTGATATCACATGTTGATTTAGCTAGCCTATGGGTTCGCTCGGTCACATGCAGTTAGGCACCAAATGCCGTGTTACGCCTGTTGACACCCAATTGTGTCCCACCTTTCCTCCAAAATACCTATTTTTCACTTCTCATATTTTGGCAACTTTAAAAAATAATTATTTGCATTTTTACTATAATTAGCTTTTATTAATACCGGCATTTCATTATGCTGTCATTATCTTTTACTACCGTCATTACTACCATTATTATTATTACTATTATTATTATTATTATTATTATTATTATTATTATTATTATTATTTTGTTACTATTTTTATTATTACTAGTATTATCAAAATTATCATTTCAGCATTTTTTACCGTCTTACGCACACGCATCGCATTTATCTTCGCATAATTAAATGACAGCATTTACTCACTGTTGAATTTCAAATATTATTGCATTGCTATTATGACGGCATATAATTTATTATCCGAGTATTAGTAATTGCACATTTTATATTAAGTAATTTAAATTGGTCTTTTATTTAAATGTAGTAGCCCAATCAACTCATAAACATTTTTAGACCAGTCCATGTTTTATTGCGCTAGCCCATTGATTTAATACCCAGTCCAAAATAAACTGATCCAGCCCATCCTAAATTATACCCGACCCGCCTTCCACTTAACAAGGAACCATTAGGGTTCCTTTTCCTGATTTTCATCCACCACGCCGCCTCCCCCTTCCGCTCGCTGTTCTCTCTCTCTCCCTCATCTCCCCCATCTTCTCTTGTCTCCTCTGTCTCTTCCATTTCCCCTGTCCCCCACGCCTCTGCCTCCTCCACTTCCCTTTGTCCCCGCTCCTCTCAAAAGCAAACCCTAGATTTCCCCCTATAAATATTCGTTCATGTTAATCCATTAAAGGGGGGAATCGCAAAAAATCCTGACAAAACCAGAGTGTGAATCGCAAAATCCCCCCTGAAATTAAGTTTCTGAAACGAGGTTTTTTTTAGTCATGAAATTCCCCAAGAACTAGGTTTTGGAATCAGTGAAAACCCCCCAAGAATCTGGAGATTTTTTTTTGATTCATGAAATTCCCCAAGAAACTAAGTTCTCAGCCGCACAAAATCCCTTAAAATTTGTTTTTGAGTCTTTTATCCTTTCAAATTCCATAGAAATTGAAAGCTTTCGTTTTGTCGCTAAAAATCCCTTAAGCAAAAATTTTAATTTTAGCAGTCTTGTTTACTTCTGGATATTGAGTTTTAAAAGTGTTCGAGCGGATATCGAAACCCCGTACCCACTTCGCTGCACCCGAAGAAGGTATTTTCTGTAGCTTTTGTGTTATCTAAACTGTTAATTATATGTTTAGTTCGAGTAATCAACATGTTTTAGATTTTAGTTAAATATGTGGCTTGATTATATGCTAGTTTTGGCATCGTGTGTTTTAGCTAATACTGCCAGTTTTAGAGCTCTGTTGTTGGTGCCTGTACGATTAGCATGCAATTAGTTTGCATTCCCTCTTTAAATGTATGATTTGTAGTCCTGCTAATTGGATGTCTCCTTAGATCTTAGCCCTGTAACTGATTGGTATAATGAAGAAGCTATTAATCTAATCAAAATGTGTTCATGTGTTTATACCTGTTTGTGGTCTCGGCGGGTTTAGTCTCAGTTTAATTTAGCTTAGTAGCATTATGCATACTCCTGCTTTAATTAGTTTAGTCACGTCTTATGTGCTATTATAGCTTGAAGCAGTCCTAGACAACCATGATTTTACCTTTGATTCAACTTGTGCGATCAAGCATATTCCTGTAAGTCTGTGTCATTGCAAAATTTATGTCAAATGTGTGTTGTGGTCATGAATATATGCTTACTTTGTTAAGAGGCAGTTGAACACCCATCTTTCAATAACCTCTGGGTGTAGCTTCAAACCTGGTTGTTAAATGATAGAGTAGTTCAAGTTTCTGGTCTTTCGTCTATTCAGTGTATAGTCTTATTGTAGTTCTTGTTAAGTCTATATCCATGATATGAGTCTAAGTCGATTGATTCGGTATTCCAAAGTCGCAGAGTATGCATAGAAAGACTGTTAAATTGCAACTTGTAGCATCTATGAATCCATCTAATATTCTGGGAAACTTGTGATACCCGTTTGAGGTCCTATTTTGGTCAAATTTTATGAATACATGCTGTATGTATCTCCCTTGAAGTCCTTGAATTATTTGCTAGCTTAGTTATGATTTTGTTGAAGTAGTTGAATCCAATACGATATAAAGCATGCTCTCATATGTCTGTTTCGGTTAAAGTCCTTGTTGTAGTGGTTTAGCAATATCGGATATATTCTGTTTGAAGTATTTTCTAGTGTCATGTTGCTGCCCACTAAATGTGGTATTTTTGACCCTTTCTTTTGCCGCTCTCTCATTAACTTTGATTGAGAAATGACTAGTTTAAATGGTCTCGATTCAGATACTGATCTTATTTCCCTTTCTTTTACATGTACACATCGGAGCAAACAGAGTCTTAGTTCGGGACTTTATCGAAACAAAGTCTCAAGATAAGACTTGGCACATCCCTCCACGTGGTCCTCTCGTGTCGCAATTCTTAAATCATCTCGGGCAGGCGAAACTCATTAGAGATCCCCTGCAACATTTTACTCTTTTTTTTCTTATCGTTCATTTCTTCTCATCCATCTTTATGATTGCTAATTTGTCTGTGGTTTGAAAGTATGTGTGTAACTTATGATTCACGTAGGATTAGAATGGGTAGATTTTCTCATTTAGGATTACCGCTCTGAACGTTAAATACCTGCTTTTCACCATAGAGCGCCTCATTCACACAATAATATTTCAAACTTTGTTCATTATAAGTCATCTTTTTTTTTCTTTTTCTTTCAAGGCTATTTTCTTAAATTTTAAATATTATTTAATTAACCTAAGTTTGGTCGGATAACCGTAAGTTAACGGATTCTAAAGGATGCCTAACCCCTTCCCTTTAGGATAATATAGAACCCTTACCTAGAATCACACTGGTTAAGCAGGCTATTAACGGAGGTATAATTAGCTTTACCTTAGTTAATAATTAGGTGCCCTAATTCACCTTAAAATCAATTAGGTGGCGACTCCTTAAAACAAAGCAATATAGGAATCACCAATATGTTGTACTCTAATTCAACCCGGTTAAAATGGGGTATAACAGCTTAGCGACTCCGCTGGGGACTCTAGGTTCTAACCATAACAAACTTAGGTTGATAATTAATTTGTTGGATGATTTGGTTCTTTTCTTTATGTTTGCTTTTATTGTTGCCTTGTTTGTTTCTTTTATGTTCTTTTAAGTGATTGCTTTATTATGTGAAATTTTCTATGTAATAATATGTTACTGCTTTCCTTAAATTGGCATTCCGGTCATATTTCCTCCACTTCTGGAAAACTCACACTATCACACGTACACGCGAGGTGTGTTTTGCGCACCCGCATTTTTTTTTTTCCGTAGAATCCAAATTTTAGGAGAGTTGGCGTATGCGCGGGGTGCCCGAATAACGGGGACCGCGTAGCCTTCTCACTCGAGTAGTCCGCTCGGGAACCCTGTGTCTAGTAAGCCAAGTCTCAGAAAACCTTAAGATAGAGCTTCGCCACCAATTTTATTAAGTCATGCATGCATAAGCCTTAGGTGGGTCGGTCCCTGGTATCGACTCCACAATTAGGAAACCTACCAAATTGTCGACGGGTTTCATAACCCAACGACCAACAAGCATACTATGTGTAACGTGATAATGATAGAAGGATCCAAGCCTAACCACGACATGTCGAGTTTGGGAGTCATTTCTTTTTGTAGGAAGTTTAACATCCCCAAGTCCTGCACTTTTCAATTACGTCGCTTATAACAAAAAAAATAAAAATAAAAAAAATCTTGTAAATCGAGTCCTTGATTTATCGGAACAAGTAAATATTTTTGAGTTCGAGTTAGTTGTCGTCGTTGGTGAAAAATAATCTACTCGACTCTCGTCGCCCTTGTCGCTGCTCGACAAAAGGGTAATTCCTAAAATCCCTCTTTTAATTCCCTTTTCCTTCAATTCTGTGATAGGATAATGTTATGTGTGTTCTGTTCAATGTGTTTTAGACTTATGTAGATTTAATTATGTATAACAACTTCAAATCTTGATGATTGTTTTGGTTTAAACTTGACAGATTAGCAACACCTAGGTTAATTTGTATGCTTGATTCGGTTAGTTGCTACATCATAGTTCAGTTCCTACTTTCTGCCATGGTGATTAGCTTAAAAGGAAATTTGATTTGCAAAGATTAGTGTCATGACATGAATATTACTTGCAGCTGTTGATAAGCACTGATTTAAGTCAGTAGAAAGAATGACAAGCTTGAACTTTAAGTCTGTTGTCATTGAAACCCTTTAAGGACAAGTAATAGAATGGGATTCTAATGTAGCTCAGGATAATTTCTTTATATGTTTCTTGATCTAAGTTAAGACAGGAGTAAAATTTGAGCCAATAAGATTAAATGCTATTTTTTCTAGATTTCCTATAGAAGTGCATTTGAATGTCTTGCACTCATAGATATGCATATTTGTGGTTCAAACTGTTTAAGTAGAAATCTCCGTTTGATTTGGTTCACCCTTTTTATCATTTCTGGTAAATCTGAGGTGTTAACTGATTTTCCAGAATCTGTCTCAGCATGGAACATGAGTATTCCCTCTTGTCTTAACATGAAGCATGAACCTGTGATTTGTGTAAGACCAAAAGACGTTCATACATAGCTTTAGTTGAGTGGGACTACAAGCTACTGACTGTACTCAGTAATATTTTTTCTTAAATATGAAAGAATGATGAACTGAAAATATACCTGATGTGTTTTCTCCTGAAATCATCCTGTGAAACCACACTGAAAAGTTCTTAACCTTTGCATAGATAGCATTGACAAATATCTCAAGGTAGACCAACACTGTGTTATGATAGGTGTGATTACAATTTCCTCTTTGATTCATTAATGAAGGGGAAGGTAAAAGAAAGTGAATGTGATTTCAATCTTCCTTAAAGAAAACCAGAAGAGATTTGAATTTGAGCCTTACATGATCATGTTCCTACTTAATGAGCCCTATTTATCTCTTTTTCTGTACTTGATTACTTGTGTGTTGTTAAGGAAAATGAGGCAGTTCAATTGCATGATCATAATATGTTAGACACCCTGGTTTGCTTCTGTTTGAGTTGAATTGCATGATCTTAAAGCCTGTCCCTTGCTATTCCGCCATAGATTATATTTCTGCCCCCTTTTATGTGCTATGTTGTCTGCTGTTCAAGAGGTGATGGGTTCCATTCTTTCTCTCATTAAATCTCTCATGTTCTACTAATGGGAAAGAAGGGGTATATTACATAATAATTTAATTAAAGGGAAGAGATCACTGATGATATAGGTTTATGTTCATAATCAGAAGTACAAGTTGTGTAGTTTCAGAATCAATTTGTTTAGCTCAAGAACCAGAAGATGATTAAGATAAGTCAAAGTGATTAGATTAGGAGGCTGGAATATCATTTTGTAATATGGGTACATTTGGCAGTCCTAGATGTACATATTGAGTTCAAGCTTTTGAAAGGAAAGTTCTGTGTTTAGTTATCTCACTATTTGAGGATGCCTTTTGTTGTTGTCCATTTGATAAATAAGGTCTATGCCTATAGGGGTGTCTATAAAATATTTTGGGTTCTGGAGTGTAGTTTCAGTATGTTTAAGACTTCCCTTAAGTTATTTTATTGCTTGAATCTTCATCATCATGTTGTAATACTGTCTGAAAGGTCAAGGCAAGCTTTGGGTCTGGTTTAGCTTCCCCCAATAGCCCACCGTGCCGAGGTTATAGAGACCTTTGGATCTTGTGTGGCATTGGAAACATGGATGGTGGTAACCCCCTTTGCTTGTCTCATTTTGCAAGTTTTCTGTTTGGTCTGCCATTAATCAGGTCCAGATAAGAATCTGCTAATTGCATTTAAATATAGTTTGTCCATACATATTGTGTATGGATCTGCCACAAAATGAAGTTTGTTTAAACATGTTTTTCTTCCAATTTAAGAGCTGCAATTCATTCTTACTCAGTCCTAACTGCTGATTGAAGAAGTCTAGTTTGAATGCTTGTTTTCTCCTGTTATAGTTCAATAAAACCTGGCTTAACAAACCTACTTTGCTAGAGAATAATCACACAATTTTAAAAGTCAAGTCTTACCTGTTAGGAGTTTCTAATTTCTGCAGACTTTGGTCATATTGCAAACCTGTTTGATGGTATAATCTAACCCTAAAGTTGTGAACTTGACTGTTCTGTCACCTTAACCATTGTCTAGCTTAAGACTAAGTTTTTATAGTCGTATAATCAAGTGAAGATCCCCTTTCAACCTATTTGAGTATTGTTTTGTTGGAGATTGTTTCTGGTTACTCCTCCTTCACCCATCTTTCTCTTTGCATGACTTGTGGAGTTTTAACTCCTAATTGTTCTTGAGCTGCGTGGGCTGCTGGTATGCTTGACCACACCTTGAGAAGTTGCTGCTATGTTTACTCAGTTGTGCTACTGATGCCTTGACAAAACTGCTGCTGCTTTTTCTACAATTTGAGGAGATCTCTGCTATAGCTTTTTAGCTGAGTTTTGCTGAAATTTTACTGCTGATTTGAAATGCTAAACTTAAGACAAACTGGTGAAATCAAGCCATCATTGTTTTGCCTCTAAAGTCTCTACTGTTGCACTTAAACTAACCATTTGTTGCCTTCTGGACAAAACCATTGCTGCACACTTGAGTTATTGCTATACTTGATGAACTTGTTGCTTTGCTGCAAACTGAGTGAAAATGGTGGTTGTTATGCTCAAATGCTCTTAAAGTCTGCTCCATCTCAATACCCTTGGTTACTGTTTGATAAGCTACTGGCTGAATATGAAAATTGCAGCTAAACATTCTGTTGCTATTCAGAATTGCTGTTGTGTTATATCTGAGAGCATAAATGAAAGTCGGGGAACACTTATGGGATTGGTTAAGCCTTTTTCGATAGCCTGCCATGCTTGGGGTTCTAGAAACCTTTTGATCTTGCGCGGCATCGAAAATATGAAGGTAGTAACCCCCTAAGTTTCCTTATTCCTTATTCCTTGACGAACATAGTTGACCACACTTTGAAAGCTGATGCTATATCTGGCTTAGCATTGTCACAACTTACACCTTGATGTGCTATCCTGCTCACTGCATTGTGATGCTGTTATGCTTATCCTTTGGGGCGGCTGATATCTGTCTTTTCAAGGCTGTTATTAAGTTTGTTTTTGGAGGCTGTTTGTGGTGGCTGCTGGTTACTTTAATACGAAAATAAATTGGGCTGCACTTTGCTACAAATTATTACCCTTTTGAAGCAAGACATTGCTGTGAATAGCTAATGCCTTTGAGGGTTTGGTCTATTGTGTAAATCTGTATTCTAGGGCACCTTTGACATAGAAATATTCTCATTACTGCCTATTTGCCATCTGGGTTGTTTTATTTGGACAATGTTGTACTGTCTTCGAAACCTCTCGATGCCTTTTAGAAGGACAAACTGCTGCCATTTATTACACTGCTTTGCTGCTATGTTTCTGGCTTGTTGTGGTTACTTATTCCTGCCCTCAAAGGCACACTACCACTGCTCTCAAACTCTGGTTGTTTGCTTCTTGTTTGGCTGAATGGTTACTGCTTTCAAGAGGAAGCTGTTATTGCTTTTGAGTTCTAAAAGTTGCTGCCAATGCTGCAGTTTAAGATGCAGCAACTACCGCATGTTTTTGGTTTGCTAGTGTCACTACATTTTACTGCTTTGTTGAGGTTCAGGGTACTTTATATCAAAGGAGTCGATCCCCCCTTTGTTCTGGTTATTCGCGCACTATCTGAGTGTGTTTAAGTATCCGTTTGAATGTTCTTGATTAATGAGTATGGAGGAGACACTGGGAAAACGAAGTGCATACAAAAGTTGATGGAATATGCTTAAGGTATGTGATAACGTCCAAATACACTCCTCAAAGAGAAAGTGTACACGGTCGTATGCAATATATTTACCCAACTATGAGTCGGGGTCGATCCCACAGGGAACAATGTGCTAGGCGATTAAGAAAGTAAGGAATTTTTACTAACTAAGCTCTGCCAAACGATAAATGATATTTTGGGTTTTTGAGAAATTTATGACTAATGCGAAAATATATAAACTAACCTAGAAAGCAAGTAAATTGATCAATGGCCACAAGCATGGATACAAAGGAAATTACACTCAAGTAACGATCCAATATATTTTATGATATTACAACTAAGAGCGGGTCTATGTTAATAGATAATGATTTCTAAAATCTCATTGAAAGTTTCTCAACCAAATCAATGAATTTCACTCTAAGCTTTCTCAAGCCTTAGAGTGTGATGTTAAACACAATCAATTCAACCTCAAGTTAACTATCCTATCTCTAGCTCAAGTTATTAGATGGGTTTAATGACCCAAATCCTTGCTATCAAACTCTTTTCCTAACTTTCACTTTCTTTCTCAAGCAAAGTAAAAGTGCTTAGGCACAAATAATGTTTGCAACCATTAGGAGATATTTAAGCATGAAGAGTTAATAGAAAAACAATAAACCCACTTCATTAGAAATAAAAATCATTCAATACATAAGCATAACAAGAGGTTCAATCCAAACTTTAATCAAGAATATTTTCATAAACAAGATTCAAGTATTGAAATGAAATACTACACACTTAGATATACAATACAAAACAAGAGATTGAAGAAATGAATTAAAGGTTTAAGAAATGCTCAACCAAATCTTCAAATCTTCAACCCCAAAGTGTGGTGTAGATGAACCCTAGCCTCCAAGCTTGCAAAATGGCAAAAGATGCATAAAATTGCTCCCTTCTCTTTCTTTTGTAATTACCTCATTTTTTCAAGTTCCAAAAATGACAAAATATGCCCCAAATTTCAGTTTTTGCAGTTCTGCCCGTTTTTTGCAGTTCTGTCCCGTTTTTGCAAAACTGTCCACTTTTGACAGTTTTGCAAAACTGTGCAGTTTTTGTCCAATTTGGCCTCTTTTTGACTTGGTTTCTTCCGATCACTTCTAAATCACATAAACCTATAAAATGGAAGTAAACGACATTAAATGCACTATTTTTTCAATCAAAACATAGCAACAATCTAAGATTAAAGAAGAAATAAGTTGGTAAAATACCAACTTATCAAACCCCCAAACTTAAACTATTGCTTGTCCTCAAGCAAATCAAATTATAATTTCCTTCAAAGGACTCCATTCAAAAGTGCACCAACATCATACCAAGTCAAAAAGGTCTACTTTAAGCACAAACACATGACTTTGATTGGTACCAACAATTAATCCAAAACATATGAATCACCAACTTCTTCTCAAAAACTAAATTTTCATTTCAAGTGCTCAAACACCAAGTTAATCAAAGTAGCAATCACGTCATGACACTAAAGCTTCAAAATTTGCCTCATTATCACAAAACAATTTTCTTTTGTTCATTCATCTTAATTGGAAAATGGAACAAATTCACAACATAAATTCTCATGTGCCCTCACAATCAAGAGAGAATCCCAAACTCACAAAAAAATGCAATTTGAAACACAAATGGGATATCAAATGGAAAGAATTAACTCTCTTCTCTCACAAAGATGTTCAATTGCACAAGTAGTACCATAAGCTTGCCCTTCATGTATTTCTCCGCTAATATAGACACACTTGGTTCAAAATCAATTAGGACTTAAAGGGTTGTAATGTAGGCTTTTGGTTAAGGTAGGGATATAATTTGGAAATGGTGACTCAAAAACCTCCCTAAGCACTACAATTTTCAACAATCAAAGTACACTTCCTTTGAAATTTTTCCACCCTTTTTTTTTTTTTTTTTTTTTTTTTTTTTTTTTTTTTTTTTTTTTTTTTTTACCTCTTCGCCTTAAAAGTAACTCCCACATAACAACTTTTTCCAACCATCACCCCCAAACTTAGGCTTTTAGCCTATATTTGCACTTTCAACGCACTTAAGGAGGTAGGGTACCAAAAGATGGATCAATGAAGAACAAAAGGTTAAAGTTTGTAACATGGTTGCCAAAGAAAAGGTTAAAGGCTCAAAAGGGGTTGACTAGGGAGAATATGCAAGGGTAGGATATTTAAGGCACAAAAGCGGTTCAATGAAGGCCTAACATCATTTTTCAAACCAAGTGTAGTCTAGGATTTCACCTTGAAACTCATTCCGGGCAAGTTCTAGACCACAAATAATGCAACAGAACTCACAAATAAACCTCATCACACATGGCACATGAAAACTCAAGTAGAATATGTATCCAAGAACAAATTGAAACAAATGAACTCAAAAAGTCACTCATAGCCAAAAGAGACTAATTAGTGAAAGTAAGAGCCAAAAATTGAATCTAAAAGTCACAACAACAACCCTTACTTCAATCATTTTTTTCTTTTTCAAAAATCAAGAATTCATATGCCAAGATTTAAATATGTTGGTACCAAGTAAGCCAAAAGTTAGTCAAGAGGCAAAAAAAATCACATCCCAATACCATTTTTACTCCTAAACTACCTAACTAAGAATGAAAATAAATTAAGTAAAGTGACTAATCCACAACATGCCAAAAGAACGACATTTTCAGAAATTTGAGCAAGTTCCATTTGTAACAACGTCTATCCACAGCCACAACGACAGTCACAAAACAAGCCCGACAAGGTTACAAATAAAGCATAACCAAAATATAATGTGCTAGCTATCACATGTCACCCCCAACTACAAACAATGTAGTGTCCTCACTGCACATAATCAGACAAAACATAAAACAGTAAGGAAAGAGAAAAAAAAAAAAAAAATTTTTTTTTTTTTTTTTTTTTCTTTTTTTTGCTCACTGGCACGACCTGCGACCCGTCCTGCGATTTCGCAGGTATGACCTGCGAGTCGCAGGTACGACCTGCGAAAGATTTTTTTTTTTTTTTTTTTTTTTTTGTTTTTTTTTGTCTCTGTCACACTATGCGACCAGACCTGCGATTTCGCAGGTATGACCTGCGTTTCGCAGGTATTACCTACGTTTCGCAGGTTATGCCACCAGATTTTTTTTTTTTTTTTTTTTTTTTTTTTTTTAACTGATTTTAGGGGCTGTCCGGATATCCAACATGCTCAAAACAACTCCAAAAATTCTGAAACTTTGTAGATTAGTCAAAAACCATAAACTAAACTATTCTAAAAAATAAAATTTCAAAAACGATTTAAAACTTTTAAAACGATGGGTTACCTCCCACCAAGCGCTTGATTTAACGTCGCGGCACGACGGTTACCTTTACCACTTTTCCTTCCATTTGGAAGATATGAATTTGCGCCCCAACTTTGAATCAAGATCATGATGGCGCTCATGGGGCGGTGGCAGAAAAACGAGGCCAACTTTCGGGTATCGCATTTTGCACTTCTTGGCCCTTAAGTGAGGCATGCCATTTTGTCTTCTTGGCATAGCAAACTTCAAAATGAAAACGCTTTCTTCTTCATTTTCACAATTCTCCATAGGCTCGGTTAGTTCAACTTCCATATCATCAACCAAGCACAATGTTGAAAAATGGTTGGAATGTGGTCTAAGGCGCTCCATTTTCAAATTCACTTCATTTTTGACATCCTCACCCAAAAATGAACTAGAGTCTTCAAAAACCATTATATGAACTTTTTTATGCAACTCTAGTATCATTTCTTCAATTTCGGCATCTTGCATTATATTTGGATTGGTCGGTTGGCAATTTATCATTAGCTCTTGAAAATCAATGTTGACCACTTTTTCATTGGAAACTAACTTAAAACTACTATCCATGACTATTTGATGTTGAGTATTGCATACCTCAACTTTTGCATTCAATTCGGCTTTCAAGTCACGGATAGCAATTTCAAGTTCCTTCAACTCTTGCCTTTGCTCAACATGGATTTTTACAAATTCTTCCACCATCCTCGAAATGTCTTCTCGATGATCCCCATAGGCTCTAAGTTGTTGAGCTTGAGACATAAGCCAATCTTGGCTCACTATTTCCACTTTGTCAAGGCTTTCTTCAAGTTGAGAGTCATTCAAAGCTTGTAGAAATTCACTCTTGGAGACATTCATGTTTTGGTCACTTTCTTGCCTACTTTCAACATCCTCAAGTTGTTGAGCATTATGAATCTGAACCAATAATTTCATTTGATCCTCCAAGATGTGAATAGCTTTGTCATTGCAATTAATTGCTTGCCTCAAGTCATCAAGTGGTTGCCTCAAGTCCTTAACCGCTAAGTCCTGTTTTTCAACTTTTTCAAGGATGGTCTCTAACATGAGCATTATCCTCTCATTTTGAGCATTTGAGGCTTCTTCCATTTCCTTATCCCTACTATCATCAAAATCACAACTAGAATAGTCATAGTGGGGGTTCGGGGAAGGGAAGGACAAATAATCACAATTATCCCAATGACCATTTTGACCACCACATCTATCACATATACTCCACTCATAGGTTTGGGATTGTGCGCACAACCCGCCCCCGGAAGAATTCAAACAATTTTGCCATGAGTGTGGTCCTCCGCAATAAAGACAAGGGTCATCAAAGTATGCATAACTACCATCCGACCAATTATCATTATATGATGCCATTTTTTTTTTAAACTGAACAGTTTTTGCAAAAAAATAAAAAACTGGACAGTTTTTCAGAACTGGACAGTTTCTGCAGAAGCAAAAACTGGACAGTTTTTCAGAACTGGACAGTTTTGCAATTCTGCAAAACTGGTCAGTTTTTTTTTTTTTTTTTTTTTTTTTTTTTTTTTAAAGCAATGAAAGTTTGAACCAAAGCAAGTTAGCTTAAATCCCAAACTAACTCAAATACGCCAAATTGTTCCCCGGCAACGGCGCCATTTTTGATAACGTCCAAATACACTCCTCAAAGAGAAAGTGTACACGGTCGTATGCAATATATTTACCCAACTATGAGTCGGGGTCGATCCCACAGGGAACAATGTGCTAGGCGATTAAGAAAGTAAGGAATTTTTACTAACTAAGCTCTGCCAAACGATAAATGATATTTTGGGTTTTTGAGAAATTTATGACTAATGCGAAAATATATAAACTAACCTAGAAAGCAAGTAAATTGATCAATGGCCACAAGCATGGATACAAAGGAAATTACACTCAAGTAACGATCCAATATATTTTATGATATTACAACTAAGAGCGGGTCTATGTTAATAGATAATGATTTCTAAAATCTCATTGAAAGTTTCTCAACCAAATCAATGAATTTCACTCTAAGCTTTCTCAAGCCTTAGAGTGTGATGTTAAACACAATCAATTCAACCTCAAGTTAACTATCCTATCTCTAGCTCAAGTTATTAGATGGGTTTAATGACCCAAATCCTTGCTATCAAACTCTTTTCCTAACTTTCACTTTCTTTCTCAAGCAAAGTAAAAGTACTTAGGCACAAATAATGTTTGCAACCATTAGGAGATATTTAAGCATGAAGAGTTAATAGAAAAACAATAAACCCACTTCATTAGAAATAAAAATCATTCAATACATAAGCATAACAAGAGGTTCAATCCAAACTTTAATCAAGAATATTTTCATAAACAAGATTCAAGTATTGAAATGAAATACTACACACTTAGATATACAATACAAAACAAGAGATTGAAGAAATGAATTAAAGGTTTAAGAAATGCTCAACCAAATCTTCAAATCTTCAACCCCAAAGTGTGGTGTAGATGAACCCTAGCCTCCAAGCTTGCAAAATGGCAAAAGATGCATAAAATTGCTCCCTTCTCTTTCTTTTGTAATTACCTCATTTTTTCAAGTTCCAAAAATGACAAAATATGCCCCAAATTTCAGTTTTTGCAGTTCTGCCCGTTTTTTGCAGTTCTGTCCCGTTTTTGCAAAACTGTCCACTTTTGACAGTTTTGCAAAACTGTGCAGTTTTTGTCCAATTTGGCCTCTTTTTGACTTGGTTTCTTCCGATCACTTCTAAATCACATAAACCTATAAAATGGAAGTAAACGACATTAAATGCACTATTTTTTCAATCAAAACATAGCAACAATCTAAGATTAAAGAAGAAATAAGTTGGTAAAATACCAACTTATCAGTATGGTGAACAGTTGCTAGCGCGATACGGTTTGGAGGGGTCACAGAAGTGGTTTAACATAGCTATCACGCTAAGTTTCATCATTGGTTCTAGGTTTTTGTGTTTTCTGATTATCTGGTATAGATCCTGCAGAAGCAAATGTTGAACAAATTTTCTTTCATCTATGAAAATCCAAGTACATTAATTTGTATTTTAAGAGTGGTTCATATTGCTGCAACGTTTTCAGATACTTTTCCCATGCGAAATTGTCCAAATGAAACCTTCAGTATCCCAAATTCAAGTAGAGTTGCTTTCAACTCCAACTTGCTTATCAACCGCAAAAAATTAAAAAAATTAAAAATAAAAAAATATAAAAAAAAATCGTTATTTGAGTTAAAATAATGGAAAACTGAAGTCATATATACAACAATTACAAGTAAAGGTACAATAGATGACTCAACTTGTCTAGTAGTAGTACTAGCTAAAGGAATATTTAAAGTGTAACCCATTGCAGCATTTACCACTTTGTCACTTTGTATTGTTTTACAAAGAAGATTAACATTATTTTATATATTGCGGGAGAGGCTGTACTTCAATTTTTGGTACTTTATCACAGCTAAAGACTTGACAAAGTCTTCAATAGTAGAGTTTAGGCCTGCTTTCTACCAATAATTTAAGTTGTTTAATTTAATTAAAGCTAATTGCTAAAGGCTAAAGACTTGTTTAATTTAAGTTGCAATTGCTAAAGGCTGTATTTTGTAAAACTAAGGAGGAAAAGGATACCAACTGGTTTCCTTAAGGCTAAAGTCGTGTTGGTGTTAACCTGGGGATCAAATGATACCTTAAACCATCTAGTTTTCTTTGATATTGGTACATGTAGTAGCAGGAGGGGCAAATTTATATAAGAGTTGATCTCACGATCTTTTCTTCTTTTGGTTTACGGGTGGAATTTTTCTATTAGGATTCTAATTTAATTAAGTTTCGCCTGGGTTGAGAGTGTTTATTGCGTTTGGACGTCGTCATGGAAAGACAATTCGGATAAGACATTCTCGCTTTGGGACCATGGTTGTCACTCCCGAGAGGTGAGATCAAATGGCGAACATAATTCAATATTTGGGAAGTACGGGAGCAGGGCCTAGTAATGACGAAGCATCATCTTTAGTTCCGCCGTCAACGTGATCTAAGCGCAAAGATTTAGGCCAATATTGTTTTACACTATAGCATCTTTTTTTTTTTGTATTTTTAGTTTTACCGTCTCATCAATGCACTCGCTTTTGTTATTTTTATGAAACTTGGCCTTTTTTATTCCCAAACTCAAGTGTCCCAATTAAATGGCTTGGATCCCTCTATCATAATTTCGAATATGTGGCGTTAGGCCTACCTCTGGCATAAAGAGGTCCCTGCATCTTAGGACGTGTTATTAATGTCTGTGTTATAAACTTTGTAAGTTGTTTGCTCGCTTACTTGCTAAGTGATTTATTTGAATTTATTTGTGATATGCTCGCTCTTGAATTTATTTGCGATTACTTGATGCTAAGGGAATTATTTGAATTTATTTTCTACTTGTTTAGTTTTAATTCTTTAGAGGTTGCCTAGCATTGAACACTGCATTGGCTGCGAATCTGCATTAAGGACGAGATACAATGACAAAAAGATATGAATCATTCAACATCGGTGTGGGATTGGTGCAAGCGCAAAATGAGGACAGCGAGAAGAATGTAGTACAAAGAAGCTTGTTGGTCAATTTGGGAAATACCTTCAGCCTTCTTCCTAACACAAGTTTAGCTTCCAGCTCAACCCAAAACATTTCCGTCACTATTTCTCCTCACCCAGCTCCTACATATATACCGCCAAGATACTCTATTAAACCAGAAGCTTTGCAAGTCACGTTGATGCCTAATGTCCAAAAGCCTGCACTTGCAGCACCCTTCACAGAAAACCAGCAAAATCAGCTAGCGGTATGCCCATACAAGAGATTGAGAAATGAAACGAATGCAATCAATTGGGATGACTCGGATAAAGAGCTTCACAATTTAAGGAAAATTGTCGAAGAAGAGATGCGGGCAAGAAATGTCCAAAGTTTAAGATATGAAAGCTTGTGCATGCTTCCAAATGTTGAGTTGCCGCCAGGATTCAAAGTGCCAAAATTCAACACCTTCAATGGCAGAGGAAATCCTGTTACGCACTTGAAGGACTATTGTAGCAGATTAATGGGAATTGGACAAAATGAAGCCATACGAATGAAATTGTTCATTCAGAGCCTATCAGGGTTAGCATTAGATTGGTACACAGAACAAAATTTTCGCAAATGGTACACATGGGATGACATGGCCCGCGACTTTGTAGAACAATTCAAGTTTAACATCGGGGTTAGTCCAAATCTTTATGATATGCGTGAGATAGAAAGAATGCCACATGAGTCTTTTCAGGAATATGCCATCCGATGGAGATTGGAAGCTTCAAAAATACGCCCTCCATTGCCCGAGAATGAGTTGATTTCAACTTTCATCCAAATGCAAAAGGGCTTATATTATGAAAAGTTGTTATGTGCGCGGTTACGTGATTTTTCCGATCTAATTCAAGTTGGAAAGCAAATAGAAGTTGGCGTTCGAACAGGAAGAATTGTTGACACTTCATCAGTACAAACAACTTTTCAAGCTGAGACATTCAACAACTTTCAAGGCAAAAAAAAGAGAAACCGACTCAGCTGCCAGGTCTACATATCAGCCGCAATCACGACAGAACCATCAAGTTTCGCGTGATCATATACCTCTTCACCAAAAAGGCTTTCAATATCAACCCGATCAAGCGCAGTCTAGCTTACGACAGTCAGAGCACGTAAAATTACGCACTTTTACTCCTCTTGAAGAGTCATTCACTAGCATATTTGAGAGAATGGAAGCCAAGGGACTCCTGAAGCCAAAGAAAGGATGGATCCCTAAAAGCCTACCGCCAGATTTTGATTGGTCCAAGAGTTGTGCTTACCACTCTAATATTCCAGGTCATGACACAGAAAATTGCCCAGCACTTAAGCATAAGATCCAGAACATGATCGAAAGGTATAAGATAAGCGTGCAACAAAATAAATTGTGCAACAATGATGGCCCTCCAGTTGAAAATGCAATTATTGTTACCGGTGATTCATCAAAATTGGCACCGAGACATTTGAAAAGGAAGCGCGGAACTAAGTAAGATGATTGAAAGGATCTACTGTCACTAAGATTCTTCACCCACTTGCTTCATGATAATCTTTCCTTCTTGTAATTTTTGCTAAAACTTTGTACGAACTACGTTCGACCTGATTCCTGTTAGTAGCGGGATACGTAGGCGCCCATGTGGGGTTCGGTCTTAATATAGTTAAAAATTCCATTTTCCTACAAAGCAACACTAGGGCAGCTTGCAAATGGCCTATCATTATTCAACAAAAGCATGAATCGAAATCTCGAGCAATATATTAGCGTCACAAGATTGTTACAATGCCAGCACCACGAGAAATGCAGATTCAATGCCAAAGCTTTAGTGTTCAATGCAAGGCAACCATTTTATTTTACACTAACAAGTTTTCTTTGAGTAACGCAGGGACATATTTTAGCTATTCTTGAAGGATATCGCACAGTATCAAGTCGGCAGTTGCAAGATTCAGATAAAGCAAAGGGCAAAGTCAACTTAATACTAATTAAACTCACAAATTTTCTTTGAGTGCAGGAACTTTTTAGATGTAAATCTTGGCAGGGTAGAAGGTCCCCAAATCTTCGGCACTACATCATGAATATTTACTGCTGCAAATTACGTACTGCGTCAAACTCATCTCACTGCACTAATTTTATTAAACATAAATCAAGCACTACATTTAGGCTCGTCCGCCTTTAATAGGACATTTTAGGCTCGTCCGCCTTTAATAGGACATTTTGGGCTTGACCGCCTTTTATATGTTGCATGGGCTGTGCACCGCCCCTTTGTAATTTCCGCAAAAGGCTGAGCACCGCCTTCTTGATGTTCTGCATAAGCCTATGTCAGGCTCGGTTTCGTCATTTGTAAAAGCTCAATGTCCTCCTATGCCAGAAACTGGGACAAAATTTTAAGGGCGATTGTTGACACCCAATTTTGTCCCTTTTTTTTATTTAATTTACCTGGGTTTTAAATTTACTGACGAGCTAAATACTTTATTTTTCACAATGTTTTATTGCTACTACTATTAATATCACAACTTTTATTTTTAAACATTATAAGCATTACTTTATCACAAATTTCAAACGGTTAGTCATCGTCTCGTTTTCGGGTTTGGAATCGTTAAATTAATTACAAGACAACACTTTGTAAAATATTTATTCTTTTACATATTAATCATTTATTGTCTTTACATAGTACATGTTGTATCAGTTATTAAATTAGAAGCCCAAAAATAATTAAATAACAGAGGAAGGACTAATATTTTTCAGCCAAATTAATGGCCCAAAATACAAATACAATATTATTTTTTTCATACCCAAATAATTAGCCCACATTTTAATACTCAACCCACATTATCAGCCCATATTTAAATTAATAGGCCAGCCCAAACGGACCAGCCCATTACCCGACCCGACCCGGTCCAACTTTCCCTTTTAACCTAAACCCTATCCTTTTCCCTTTTTTCCCTCACCCGCCTCCTTCGTCCTCTCTTTCTCCTTCAAAACCGCCGCCCCTCCACGTCCACCTCTCTCTCTTTCTTCGTCTCACGCTCTCTCCCACTCTCCCTTGTCCCCCCACGCCTATCTCTTCCATATTCCCTGTCGTCTCCACTCTCCCCTGTCCCCCCGCTCCTCTCTCTCATACGCTCCACTCTTTATTTTAACACAAATGAAACCCTATAAATATGATGGGGATTCTTTGTTTTGACAGACCGGGACCATCTTCCACACTTGATTTTTCCCTTTTCCGGTGAACTTTAGCCGCGACAAAGGGGTTTCCAACAAATTCGATTTGATTTTCTTTTTTTTTTTAAACTTTATTCTGCGGATTTGTTGAGTTTTAGAACTCAAAAGAATTTGAGTTCATCCTGTTCAAAACATAGATTCGACGACTTCGACGCCTCAGTTCATTGCGCACAAAAAAGGTACATTTTGGGGAGCAAATGGAGTCCCAATTTGGGACTCGTCGTCCTTCCACATTCGATGTTGGGCTGAGGCCCAACGAAACATTTTTATCGAGTCAGCCCTGTTCGCAGCCAGATTAGAGAACAAAATCTGGGCCGAAGTCCAATAAGCGATGAACAGTTCGCAGCGACCCATTAAGGCTACTGGGCCGAAGCCCAACAGTAGCATACATCGATAGTCCTAAAACGGCTGAGCCCATTTAAATCATCTCGCTTCTCCATTTTATTTCTTCCGTACATTTAACTTGTATTGTATGACTAACATTTTGTTTGTTAATTTAGATAACTTTAGTAACATTAAGGGTTTGAGTTTAGTTATGGGTAGTTAATTCCACAAATCACATTCACTTCTATTTTTAAAATTATTTATAATATCTATAATATATATACTTTTTAGAATGATTAATTTTCAAAATAGCATAATTACATCTTTCGGCTAAGGGAATCATAATTTATGCTTACTATTTTAGAAGTCTAAAACGTCATAAATCTTGCACTAACGTTAGCCTATTCTAAGAAATAAAAGCTAATTAGTTTTAACGGATAGCTTCTCCTTTCACTCTAATTCCTCTCCAACACTTGAAATACATATTTGTTCGAAACAATTTTAGCACAATATATATATATATATATATATATATATATATATATATATATATATATATTAAACTATTAGTCTTTATATGAAACCTTTAAAATTTATTTAACATTAGTCTTACAATAACTCTTTTAATTTGTGAGTCGGCATAACTCACTTTTTTCTTCAAATACCTATAAAACATCATGTATCTTATTACTTTTAGTTTATTTTAACTAAACTCTTTATGCAACTATTATTTTCTACAAGTTTTTTACTTTAAATAACTTTAGGAATACTTATAAGATATTCTCTTAAACATTTAAACACCACATTTACGCTTAGCCTAATTAAATTTTAGTCCGGTCGGTTAACCATTGTTAATGGGTCTTAAAGGGTGCCTAATACCTTCCCTTTAGACTAATTGAACCCTTACCTAGAATCTTAAATTTCGCAGACCTTAAACAGAGCTAACTTTAGAAAATGACTTTAATAAACTTTAGGTGTCCTAATTCACCATAAATAATTAGGTGGCGACTCCTTAAAACAAAACAACAAAAACGGGAATCTCCAATACGTCATACTTCTAATTTAACTCTACCGGGTTAAAAAAAAGGGTGTGACAGCTTGGCGACTCTGCTGGGGAATCACTTAGGTTCTAACCATAACGGACTTAGTTTAAATAGGTTTTGTGTGCTTATTTTGATTACTTTATTTGTTTGTTAACTGTTTTTACATGCTATTAATTGTTTGCTTGATATAAACTGTTTGTTTGATATAAACTGTTTATGTGTTACTGCTTTGATAAACTGTCATTCCGTTCATATTTCCTCCACTTCTGGAAAACTCACACATATTCACACACTTAAAACGGCTTCGCGGTTCGCGCCCGTTCACTACTAAATTACCCCTTTAGTTGGATTGATCTTGTGGATTTAGTCGATCAGCGGTGCAGTCGACGGCCACGGACTTTCCACTCTCAAGTTGTCCGCTTGGGAGAACCTTGTGTCATAGGAAGCCAACTCTTAGTCAGCCTAAGATAGAGCTAAACCAACACCCTTTATTAAGAGCATACATTTCATGACCTAGGAGGTTTAATACCCTTGGTGCATTAAATCCATTAGATGACTTTACCCAAACGTCCAAGCGGGTTCACAACCCCAAGTGACACCAATCATACTTTATGTGCATGTTTGAAGGATAACTGTGCCTAAATATTGACTATTTGCTTTAATTAATTAAACTTTAGGAGGGAAGGATGATTAACGTTTCTATGACAGGTATGGATTTGCATTGGAGTACAATGAATGACGAAGATCAATGACATCACAAAAACGGGGCTGAGATTTAGACATAGGAAATTGTATTCACTTCATTTAGATTAGGAAACACTTTATGTTGTATTCATTTGACATGTAATAAACGTTACATTACTTTTGTACTTTATTGTTGGGGAAATAGAATTTGTTTAAATAATCAAAGCAACGGGATGACATATTATGGCACATTTTATCCTTTAAACAACGTTAGGCCCACCTCTGGCGCAAAGAGGTCACATGCATATTAGGACGTGCTAGTTGTTTTGATATAATCGTTTACATTTGTTTGATAACTTATTTGACTCTACTTGATAAATTATTCGCTACATGCCTTACTCGACTTTACGTGACCATGACTTTACCTAGATATGTTCATGAGATTAACATCGTTTATACTGTATGTCTATTTTATCTTATTCCCGAACAGAGAGTTGATTCGTGTTGACGCTCGATGGCCGACCATCCTTACATCACGAGGTCAAAGACGTCATCGTTACCTGAACGTAGTTGGGCTGTCCAAGGAAATGAAATTACTATGTCTGATCCGGCCGCATCTGTTCCAACTGGTGTAGAAAACCTCGTGATCGCTAGCGATCCGCCTGAAACTTCCGAACATGGAACTGCTATTCAACGGGATGAACATATCGCCCGCCTGACTCAAGAAATTGAGAATCTACGTGGAGAACTAAATCGGGTTAGGGACTTGACCAATTTATCCATCACACTCCAAAATTCACCTTCTGAACCTAGCAATACTGCACCAGAACCACCTCGTTTCCCATCACTCGAATCCCCAGTTCCTGAGCATTTTCCTCCCCAAAACAATGCACCTACTAACAACAACTTGCCTCCGATCACCCCCGCAAATCCACCAAATCCAACATCCGTCTATACTCCCCCACAAAGTCAACCAACCACTTACACTAGCTATACTCCTCCACAAAATCAACCACCCACCTACACTACCTATGCTACTCATAATCCACCACCCGTCAACCCACCAAATCAATCGCTAGTTCACACTCCCTATGTTCCTTTGCCCACCAACACTAATCCACTACCCATAACCACTCCTCTAAACCCACCAAATCAACCACCTATAAACACCAATTATAACGCACCACCTCTTGTCCAAAACACCCCCGTCGTCCAAACTTATCCGACCCAGCATATACACGGGGCACACTTTGTCACCCCTAATGCACAATATGTTCCTCCGGTATATGCCGCAGAAACACAAACCTTTACCAACCCAGTAACGGTCAGGTTCCAACCCGAGGTAGATCAATACGAAGAAATGGAAAGGGATGCAAAGGCAGGGGCAGATAACATACTGCTAAAAGAAATCCACAGTCTCAAAGAAGCAATGAGGAACCTTCAAGTCGCTAGAGGAACTAAGAGTGTAGAATATGAGGATCTCTGTGTCCAACCTGACGTCGATTTACCCGTAGGCTACAAACCGCCAAAATTTGATACATTCAATGGAACAGGCGACCCTCATACACACTTAAGGGCTTATTGTGACAAACTGGTTGGAGTGGGCAGAGACCAGAGCATAAGGATGAAGCTCTTCATAAGAAGCTTATCTGGCGAAGCACTTACTTGGTATACACAACAAGATGTCCGTAAATGGCGTGGTTGGAGTGACATGGCGCAAGACTTTATGGACAGGTTCAGTTTTAACACCGATATCACACCAGATAGAGTTTACATGACTAAGTTAACCAGGAAGTCAACTGAGACGTTCCGCGAATATGCGTTACGTTGGAGGTCAGAAGCGGCCAGGGTTCAACCTCCGATGAATAATAGGGAAATGACTGCTACCTTCATTGAATGCCAGGCTGGCATATTTTACGAGAAAATGATAGGTATGATGGGACAAAAATTCACAGAAGTTGTTCGAATGGGAGAAGCCTTGGAAGAAGGAATCAAATCGGGGAAAATTCAGGATCTTAATGCTTTACAAGCAATGAACAAAGCTATACAATCTGGTTCTATCAACGGGATTAAAAAGAAGAAGGAAGATGTCGCTGCAGTCATGAACGCTCAAGGACATGAGCCGAGCCAAGCCATTCCATACTTTAACCACCCACAACAAACTTTCCACCCTTACCACTACCCTGAACCCTACCAAGCTCCACTACCTCCTTACCCCGTTTACAACACCCAAGCAAACTACTACCAACCCCGAGCGCCTCCGCATCAAAACCCACGCCCGTATCAACCCAACCAAGCTCCAACTTACCAAAATCGACCACATACTATGCCTAGAGCCCGTCCAAACCCTGACACCAAAAACACCCGTAATTACACTCAGATCGCTGAACCCTTGGCTCAATTGTTCGAAAGAATGAAAGCAGCAGGCATAATACAACCGATTGAAGGAAAAATTCCCGAGCCTATCCCAAAATGGTTTGATGGTTCCAAAAGCTGCGCATACCACTCTGGAGTTGTTGGGCACGCCACTGAAGATTGCTATGGGCTTAAAAACAAAATCGAAGCCCTGATTAAGGAAGGAGTAATTCAGCTCGCTGAAGCTAAGCCCAATGTGGTCAATAGTCCTTTGCCTGCTCACGGAAATGCCAAGATTTAGAGGAGTCCAGTGCGGAAAGATTCAGATCAACAACTTTTTCGCTCTCGTGGGAACAATCCAATACAACTACTCGCAACACCAAGGCATTGACAATATGGGGCGCCTAACCAGGAAAGACTCCGAAGAATTGGACTTGTACTCCGTCCTCGATCCGTCAGGAGCCTTGGTAGTATGAACATGTAGTGAACTTGTTTTCTTTTATTGATGCTTGAACCGTACCCAAAATTTTGTTTGTTTTGCTTCATCTTGTGGAAGCTTGAATTGCAAAAACTATGAATGCATTTCTGATTTTCCTTAATCATCTATTTTCTACTTTATCTATCAAAACTGTCAACTCTACGATTGTGACATGAAATGTACGAATAGACAACATACATCCCGAGAGAGTAACAAAGAAACTAGAGGACAAGACAATATTCCACTCGAAAATAATTGAAATAGCCGATAGGTGATGACATAAGCCTGAAAGCTAACAATCCAAGAAGACATCAAAGGACGACATTAGGTAAGACAACCTAGTTTGCAACCTCTCCTTTAACAACCAGGTACGAACTACGCTTGACCTGATTCCTGTGGAAGGATACGTAGGCAGCCCACACAGGGACTCGGTCATACTAGGTTAGAATTTTCCCATTTGCATGCGTACGAACTACGCTGACCTGATTCCCATGGGGGATACGTAGGCAGCCCACATAGGGTTCGGTTGCATTTAAAAAAAATCAAAAAAGAAAAGAAAATAAAAAAAGGGTACGAACTACGTTCCGACCTGATTCCCGTGGTGGGATACGTAGGCAGCCCACATAGGGTTCGGTTGCTTTACAACAACAAAAAATCCAAAAATCCTTACACAAATAAAACCACACAGGGCCTGATTCCTTCGGTGGGATTCATAGACTATCAACATGCAGATCCGCCACACCTAGATAAAATTCAACAAACCCTTTACCGTTTATATAACAGAACTACGCAAACCTGATTCCCTTGGGGGGGGGGGGGATACGTAGGCAATCCACATCGGGTTCGGTCCCTTTATTAGAAAACTCAGACCACTTTATGTATTTTACGAACTACGTTCTGACCTGATTCCTTGGCGGATACGTAGGCAACCTATATAAGGTTCGGTCACACCACAACATAAATTTAGCACACCCTTCTGAACCCAAAACTGGGGCATATTTTGGAAAAGATATAGACGAAAGAACGGTTGGACATCGACAAGATTAAGGCTATCAGACAGGAAGTATTATAGACCAATTACTTTAGAAGCGTCACAATCTAAAGTTGGCAGAATATTTTACAACTTACATATGTATACGTTTACATATATATCTTTCCTTACATACATACATTTACATATACATATTTCACAACCTATATACATATAGTCACATTTCCTTATACATATACCTACATATCTACCTTTTAAATCAAATACTTTCTTGCAATTGATTCACTACTGTTCACCTACCGAGGCTTGAACGGAGATCACAAGATCCAAACAAACAAGACGAATGGAGCGCCAACCACGTCAAGCTTCGAGTCAACACGAATCAACTTCCCCCCTCCCAAACTAAGAATTTTTCTTTGAGTGCAGGAATTAAAAGACCGCGAGATCAACAGTCAAGTCTATCACGACCGAAAAGCATCATCTGGCTCAATATGGCCTCGCCTCAAAAGCCAAACGGCTTTATTTCAAAACTCTATCTTTAATTTTATTTTATCAGAACAACTTTATGACTTCATTAACGAATATACCTGTTTTGTAGGTTAAAGACGAATCAAATCAGGATTACACGTCATTGATTCAGCTTGTTGCGATAGCATCGACTTCATCAGCCAAACGGCTATGCTATCACTTTACTACATACTTTATTACCTTCTTTATCTGTTTTAACCATTTTGCCTGAACTTTACAGGAATCAACATTAAGTCTCCGAAGACAACCGGAGGGATTTATCATCAAATCTCCGAAGACAACCGGAGACATCACATGGCTATACGGCCTCATACGCACAAGCCGGACGGCTACACTATGACTTTACCCTCTATTTTATCATTTATTCTACCAACTTTACCCTGAACTTTACAGGAATTATCATTGAGTCCCCGAAGACAACCGGAGACACAACATCAAGTCCCCGAAGACAACCGGAGACATAGCATCAAGTCCCCGAAGACAACCGGGGGCGTCATTCGGCTATACAGCCTCATATGCATAAGCCAGACGGCTACACTATGAATTTACTCTCTACTTTATCATTCACTTTACCAACTTTAACGACTTTACCCTGAACTTTACAGGAATTATCATTGGAGCCTCCGAAGACAACCGGAGACATCATCCACTTTACGACTTTATCCTGGACTTTACGGGAATCATCATCAAATCTCTGAAGACAACCAGAGACATCGCATGGCCACACGGCCTCATACGCATAAGCCAGACGGCTACACTTTGACTTTACTCTCTACTTTATCATTTACTTTACCAACTTTAACAATTTTACCCTGAACTTTACAGGAATTATCATTGAGCCTCCGAAGACAACCGGAGACATCGTTTGGCTATACAGCCTCATCAGCATATCATTGAGTCCCGACAACCATCGGAGACATCACCCGGCTACACGGCCTCACTTGCATAAGCCAAACGGCTACACACTTATTTTTCTCCTTACTTCATTCCTTTATTTCATCATCTACCTTACCGCTTTAATGAATTTACCTTAAAATTCGCAGATATCATTTATCATCGAGTCCCGGAAGACAGCCGGAGACCTTATCACTATCATCTGCAAATGCAACTGGAAATATTGTCACATCCTCAGCATACGCATCACGCATTCATTCAAGTCCCTGAAGACAATCAGAGACAACATTAGCCACACGGCTTCACCTTCGTCCTCACACTCCTATTTACTATCATTTTAAATTATTTATAACTTTACACTTTCAACTTTATTACTAATTTGGACGTGAATTTCAGTTTGGACAGAAAGTACAACCTGCAGAGACGCAACACAACGTGGAACTTTATCTTACGCAGTGAACTAGGGCAAATTTGCTGAAGAGGAATATCAAACTCATAAGCAAGGGTCACGAATCTACTCTCGAACTCAATTCCGCCTATGTCCACAAACATGTGATACGTGGGTTAATTTCTCTTTCACATCCTCCGCTAAAACTCTACTAAATCTACTCTTTTCACAATCTCATATTCCTTTCTACACCCCAGCGTCTCCATAACTCAACACTGGGGCATCTTTGAAGAATTTATATCGTGCCTAGTAGAGTCCTACTTAAAGGTGTGTTGCGCGCCACATTTATAATTAGGAGGCTATAGGCATATGTTCTATTCTTGAACGTTCTCGTCACCTGTCTACAACCCCCGCATGATTATGAACTCACAAAAACTTGCGAACTACACATGGCTTGATTCTCGTGTAGCCCGAGATATGTAGGCAACTCGAAACTGAGATTCGGCCATAATTTTCCATAATTCCTTCGGTACGCATAATATTTTCCATCAATTTTCCTAAACCGTACTTTCTTACAAATTCATATTCGTTGGTCCAAACAAAATTGGCTACTACGTCAACTTCTTCGCCCGAAGGTTCTTACATCATCTCCGGTCGAAGAGGGGCATCTGTTGACACCCAATTTTGTCCCTCTTTTATTTAATTTACCTGGGTTTTAAATTTACTGACGAGCTAAATACTTTATTTTTCACAATGTTTTATTGCTACTACTATTAATATCACAACTTTTATTTTTAAACATTATAAGCATTACTTTATCACAAATTTCAAACGGTTAGTCATCGTCTCGTTTTCGGGTTTGGAATCGTTAAATTAATTACAAGACAACACTTTGTAAAATATTTATTCTTTTACATATTAATCATTTATTGTCTTTACATAGTACATGTTGTATCAGTTATTAAATTAGAAGCCCAAAAATAATTAAATAACAGAGGAAGGACTAATATTTTTCAGCCAAATTAATGGCCCAAAATACAAATACAATATTATTTTTTTCATACCCAAATAATTAGCCCACATTTTAATACTCAACCCACATTATCAGCCCATATTTAAATTAATAGGCCAGCCCAAACGGACCAGCCCATTACCCGACCCGACCCGGTCCAACTTTCCCTTTTAACCTAAACCCTATCCTTTTCCCTTTTTTCCCTCACCCGCCTCCTTCGTCCTCTCTTTCTCCTTCAAAACCGCCGCCCCTCCACGTCCACCTCTCTCTCTTTCTTCGTCTCACGCTCTCTCCCACTCTCCCTTGTCCCCCCATGCCTATCTCTTCCATATTCCCTGTCGTCTCCACTCTCCCCTGTCCCCCCGCTCCTCTCTCTCATACGCTCCACTCTTTATTTTAACACAAATGAAACCCTATAAATATGATGGGGATTCTTTGTTTTGACAGACCGGGACCATCTTCCACATTTGATTTTTCCCTTTTCCGGTGAACTTTAGCCGCGACAAAGGGGTTTCCAACAAATTCGATTTGATTTTCTTTTTTTTTTTAAACTTTATTCTGCGGATTTGTTGAGTTTTAGAACTCAAAAGAATTTGAGTTCATCCTGTTCAAAACATAGATTCGACGACTTCGACGCCTCAGTTCATTGCGCACAAAAAAGGTACATTTTGGGGAGCAAATGGAGTCCCAATTTGGGACTCGTCGTTCTTCCACATTCGATGTTGGGCTGAGGCCCAACGAAACATTTTTATCGAGTCAGCCCTGTTCGCAGCCAGATTAGAGAACAAAATCTGGGCCGAAGTCCAATAAGCGATGAACAGTTCGCAGCGACCCATTAAGGCTACTGGGCCGAAGCCCAACAGTAGCATACATCGATAGTCCTAAAACGGCTGAGCCCATTTAAATCATCTCGCTTCTCCATTTTATTTCTTCCGTACATTTAACTTGTATTGTATGACTAACATTTTGTTTGTTAATTTAGATAACTTTAGTAACATTAAGGGTTTGAGTTTAGTTATGGGTAGTTAATTCCACAAATCACATTCACTTCTATTTTTAAAATTATTTATAATATCTATAATATATATACTTTTTAGAATGATTAATTTTCAAAATAGCATAATTACATCTTTCGGCTAAGGGAATCATAATTTATGCTTACTATTTTAGAAGTCTAAAACGTCATAAATCTTGCACTAACGTTAGCCTATTCTAAGAAATAAAAGCTAATTAGTTTTAACGGATAGCTTCTCCTTTCACTCTAATTCCTCTCCAACACTTGAAATACATATTTGTTCGAAACAATTTTAGCACAATATATATATATATATATATATATATATATATATATATATATATATATATATATATATATATATATATATATTAAACTATTAGTCTTTATATGAAACCTTTAAAATTTATTTAACATTAGTCTTACAATAACTCTTTTAATTTGTGAGTCGGCATAACTCACTTTTTTCTTCAAATACCTATAAAACATCATGTATCTTATTACTTTTAGTTTATTTTAACTAAACTCTTTATGCAACTATTATTTTCTACAAGTTTTTTACTTTAAATAACTTTAGGAATACTTATAAGATATTCTCTTAAACATTTAAACACCACATTTACGCTTAGCCTAATTAAATTTTAGTCCGATCGGTTAACCATTGTTAATGGGTCTTAAAGGGTGCCTAATACCTTCCCTTTAGACTAATTGAACCCTTACCTAGAATCTTAAATTTCGCAGACCTTAAACAGAGCTAACTTTAGAAAATGACTTTAATAAACTTTAGGTGTCCTAATTCACCATAAATAATTAGGTGGCGACTCCTTAAAACAAAACAACAAAAACGGGAATCTCCAATACGTCATACTTCTAATTTAACTCTACCGAGTTAAAAAAAGGGGTGTGACAGCGATATCGAGAAACATGAAAGAGTATATGGCCAACAAAGTCATCAGGCAAAACGAAGACTTGGGAGAAAGGACGCTCGCTTTGTTTCACGGTTCCCAAGTTGCAGAAGCCAAAATATATAATGTTCGCAGCCTTGCAAGGATTGAACGTCGAACGGTTTGATCTTTATTATAACAATTATGCCTCTCGAGTATCAATAATTTGCGAGATTCGCAACAAATTAATGCTTGAGTCTTGCAAATGATTTTTCAAACGTGTCGACGCACAAATATTATTGCTTTCAAATGCTCTCAAATGCACTGCGCATGCACTACTATATTAAATACCACGCACTGCTGCTTTAAATTTCCCGCATTGCATGCACTATTATTTTTAATACCACGCACTGCATATGCACTATTGCTTTAAATTCCCCGCACTGCATGAACTACTATTTTAAATACCACGCACTGCTGCTTTAAATTCCCCGCACTGCATGCACTATTATTTTTAATACCACGCACTGCATATGCACTATTGCTTTAAACTCCCCGCACTGCATGCACTACTATTTTAAATACCACGCACTGCATACGCACTGCAAAAGCAACCGCACCTGCATTACATTATTACTTTCAAATGCCCTGCAAAGGCACATCATCATTGTTCGCAAAAGCACCACATTTTAGGTTCGTCCGCCTTTAATAGGACGATTTAGGCTCGTCCGCCTTTAATAGGACATTTTAGGCTCGTCCGCCTTTAATAGGACATTTTAGGCCCGTCCGCCTTTAATAGGACATTTAGGCTTGTCCGCCTTTAATAGGACATTTAGGCTTGTCCGCCTTTAATATGACATTAGGCTTGTCCGCCTTTAATTGGACATTTTAGGCTAGTCCGCCTTTAATAGGACATTTTAAGCTCATCCGCCTTTTATATGTCGCATGGGTTGTGCACCGCCCTTTTAAATTTCTGCATAAGGTTGTGCACCGCCTTTCATATGATGCATGGGCTGCGCACCGCCCTTTGCATCGCTTTCATATATTGCTTGGGCCATGCGCCGCCCTTTAAAATTTCCGCATAAGGCTGCACACCGCCCTGTGCATCGCTTTCATATATTGCCTGGGCCATGCACCACCTTTTTAAAATTTTCGCATAAGGCTGCGCACCGCCTTTCATGTTTGCAGGGGCTGCGCGCCGCCCTTTGTAATTTCTGCATAAGGCTGTGCACCGCCTTTCATATGATGCATGGGCTGCGCACCGCCCTTTGCATCACTTTCATATATTGCCTGGGCCATGCACCGCCCTTCTAATTTTCTGCATAAGGTTGTGCACCGCCTTTCATATGATGCATGGGCTGCGCACCGCCCTTTGCATCACTTTCATGTTGCATGGGCTGCGCACCGCCCTTTGTAATTTCTGCATAAGGCTGTGCACCGCCTTTCATATGATGCATGGGCTGCGCACCGCCCTTTGCATCACTTTCATATATTGCCTGGGCCATGCACCGCCCTTCTAATTTTCTGCATAAGGTTGTGCACCGCCTTTCATATAATGCATGGGCTGCGCACCGCCCTTTGTAATTTCTGCATAAGGCTGTGCACCGCCTTTCATATGATGCATGGGCTGCGCACCGCCCTTTGCATCACTTTCATATATTGCCTGGGCCATGCACCGCCCTTTTAAAATTTCTGCATAAGGCTGCGCACCGCCTTTCATGTTTGCAGGGGCTGCGCGCCGCCCTTTGTAATTTCTGCATAAGGCTGTGCACCGCCTTTCATATGATGCATGGGCTGCGCACCGCCCTTTGCACCACTTTCATATATTGCCTGGGCCATGCACCGCCCTTCTAATTTTCTGCATAAGGTTGTGCACCGCCTTTCATATGATGCATGGGCTGCGCACCGCCCTTTGCATCGCTTTCATATATTGCTTGGGTCATGCACCGCCCTTTAAAATGTTCGCATAAGGCTGCGCACCGCCTTTCATATGATGCATGGACTGCGCACCGCCCTTTGCATCGCTTTCATCTATTGCCTGGGTCATGCACCGCCCTTTTAAATTTCCGCATAAGGCTGCGCACCTCCCTGTGCATCGCTTTCATATACTGCCTAGGCCATGCACCGCCCTTTAAATTTTCTGCATAAGGCTGTGCACCGTCTTTCATGTCGCATGGGCTGCGCACCGCCCGTTGTAGTTTCCGCATAAGGCTGCGCACCGCCCTTTGAAAAATTTCTGCATAAGACATCGCACCGCACCTGCCTTGTTTTATTATTATTTTCAAATGCCCCTGCGTGCGCTCATAGCCGCATTGCACCACACTTGCATCGCTTTACTTCAATATTTATTTTTACTGACCATTTTTATTTAGTTTAAAGTTTCGCAGGAGCTTTAGCGCAGCGTGGAACTTTTTCTTCGGCAGCGAACTGGGGCAATACGTCGGGAAGGATAAGCAAACTTCCGACAAGGGTCAATGATCTACTTCGAACACTCGGCTCCAATTCCAAATATCCCACTCGCGTTCCAACACACTCCATTTTCAGGGTTCTATCACAATACCCAGTGTCATCATAACTCGACACTGGGACAATATTTTTGCGAAGATTCGCATCAAATCGTGAGTTGCCAGTCATAGGTGTCGTAGTCTTCCCAGAACTACACACGGCCTGATTCTCGTGCAGCCCGAGATATGTAGGCGATTCAGAGACCGGAGTTCGGCCGTAATTTTTTCTTTACCCTTAGCCTCCAAAATCCCTTAGTCGGGACAAAATAGGCTACTCAGTCAACGTCTTTGCCCGAAAATTCTTTTCATCATTACCGGGCAAAGAGGGACAAGTTGTTGACACCCAATTGTGTCCCACCTTTCCTCCAAAATACCTATTTTTCACTTCTAATATTTTGGCAACTTTAAAAAATAATTATTTGCATTTTTACTATAATTAACTTTTATTAATACCGCATTTCATTATCCTCTCATTATCTTTTACTACCGTCATTACTACTATTATTATTATTACTATTATTATTATTATTATTATTATTATTTTGTTACTATTTTTATTATTACTAGTATTATCAAAATTATCATTTCAGCATTTTTTACCGTCTTACGCACACGCATCGCATTTATCTTCGCATAATTAAATGACAGCATTTACTCACTGTTGAATTTCAAATATTATTGCATTGCTATTATGACGGCATATAATTTATTATCCGAGTATTAGTAATTGCACATTTTATATTAACTAATTTAAATTGGTCTTTTATTTAAATGTAGTAGCCCAATCAACTCATAAACATTTTTAGACCAGTCCATGTTTTATTGCGCTAGCCCATTGATTTAATACCCAGTCCAAAATAAACTGATCCAGCCCATCCTAAATTATACCCGACCCGCCTTCCACTTAACAAGGAACCATTAGGGTTCCTTTTCCTGATTTTCATCCACCACGCCGCCTCCCCCTCCCGCTCGCTGTTCTCTCTCTCTCCCTCATCTCCCCCATCTTCTCTTGTCTCCTCTGTCTCTTCCATTTCCCCTGTCCCCCACGCCTCTGCCGCGTCCACTTCCCTTTGTCCCCGCTCCTCTCAAAAGCAAACCCTAGATTTCCCCCTATAAATATTCGTTCATGTTAATCCATTAAAGGGGGGAATCGCAAAAATCCCTGACAAAACCAGAGTGTGAATCGCAAAATCCCCCCTGAAATTAAGTTTCTGAAACTAGGTTTTTTTTAGTCATGAAATTCCCCAAGAACTAGGTTTTGGAATCAGTGAAAACCCCCCAAGAATCTGGAGATTTTTTTTTTATTCATGAAATTCCCCAAGAAACTAAGTTCTCAGCCGCACAAAATCCCTTAAAAAATTTTTTTGAGTCTTTTATCCTTTCAAATTCCATAGAAATTGAAAGCTTTCGTTTTGTCGCTAAAAATCCCTTAAGCAAAATTTTTAATTTTAGCAGTCTTGTTTACTTCTGGATATTGAGTTTTAAAAGTGTTCGAGCGGATATCGAAACCCCGTACCCACTTCGCTGCACCCGAAGAAGGTATTTTCTGTAGCTTTTGTGTTATCTAAAGTGTTAATTATATGTTTAGTTCGAGTAATCAACATGTTTTAGATTTTAGTTAAATATGTGGCTTGATTGTATGCTAGTTTTGGCATCGTGTGTTTTAGCTAATACTGTCAGTTTTAGAGCTCTGTTGTTGGTGCCTGTACGATTAGCATGCAATTAGTTTGCATTCCCGCTTTAAATGTATGATTTGTAGTCCTGCTAATTGGCTGTCTCCTTAGATCTTAGCCCTGTAACTGATTGGTATAGTGAAGAAGCTATTAATCTAATCAAAATGTGTTCATGTGTTTATACCTGTTTGTGGTCTCGGCGGGTTTAGTCTCAGTTTAATTTAGCTTAGTAGCATTATGCATACTCCTGCTTTAATTAGTTTAGTCACGTCTTATGTGCTATTATAGCTTGAAGCAGTCCTAGACAACCATGATTTTACCTTTGATTCAACTTGTGCGATCAAGCATATTCCTGTAAGTCTGTGTCATTGCAAAATTTATGTCAAATGTGTGTTGTGGTCATGAATATATGCTTACTTTGTTAAGAGGCAATTGAACACCCATCTTTCAATAACCTCTGGGTGTAGCTTCAAACCTGGTTGTTAAATGATAGAGTAGTTCAAGTTTCTGGTCTTTCGTCTATTCAGTGTATAGTCTTATTGTAGTTCTTGTTAAGTCTATATCCATGATATGAGTCTAAGTCGATTGATTCGGTATTCCAAAGTCGCAGAGTATGCATAGAAAGACTGTTAAATTGCAACTTGTAGCATCTATGAATCCATCTAATATTCTGGGAAACTTGTGATACCCGTTTGAGGTCCTATTTTGGTCAAATTTTATGAATACATGCTGTATGTATCTCCCTTGAAGTCCTTGAATTATTTGCTAGCTTAGTTATGATTTTGTTGAAGTAGTTGAATCCAATACGATATAAAGCATGCTCTCATATGTCTGTTTCGCTTAAAGTCCTTGTTGTAGTGGTTTAGCAATATCGGATATATTCTGTTTGAAGTACTTTCTAGTGTCATGTTGCTGCCCACTAAATGTGGTATTTTTGACCCTTTCTTTTGCCGCTCTCTCATTAACTTTGATTGAGAAATGACTAGTTTAAATGGTCTCGATTTAGATACTGATCTTATTTCCCTTTCTTTTACATGTACACATCGGAGCAAACGGAGTCTTAGTTCGGGACTTTATCGAAACAAAGTCTCAAGATAAGACTTGGCACATCCCTCCACGTGGTCCTCTCGTGTCGCAATTCTTAAATCATCTCGGGCAGGCGAAACTCGTTAGAGATCCCCTGCAACATTTTACTCTTTTTTTTCTTATCGTTCATTTCTTCTCATCCATCTTTATGATTGCTAATTTGTCTGTGGTTTGAAAGTATGTGTGTAACTTATGATTCACGTAGGATTAGAATGGGTAGATTTTCTCATTTAGGATTACCGCTCTGAACGTTAAATACCTGCTTTTCACCATAGAACGCCTCATTCACACAATAATATTTCAAACTTTGTTAATTATAAGTCATCTTTTTTTTCTTTTTCTTTCAAGGCTATTTTCTTAAATTTTAAATATTATTTAATTAACCTAAGTTTGGTCGGATAACCGTAAGTTAACGGATTCTAAAGGATGTCTAACCCCTTCCCTTTAGGATAATATAGAACCCTTACCTAGAATCACACTGGTTAAGCAGGCTATTAACGGAGGTATAATTAGCTTTACCTTAGTTAATAATTAGGTGCCCTAATTCACCTTAAAATCAATTAGGTGGCGACTCCTTAAAACAAAGCAATATAGGAATCACCAATATGTTGTACTCTAATTCAACCCGGTTAAAATGGGGTATAACAACGCCTAGGCCATGGTTCGGGGCGTGACATAAGTTGAACACGTAAACACAATGCTGATGTGGCACATAAATTTTGGAGGTGCCACGTCAGTACCATGTCAGCATTTGTGTTTACGTGTTCAACTTTATACAAGTTGAGGTGCCTAATTGTGCACACCTAAAGTCGTAAGCCATATGTGCCTGCTGAGACAAGTTTGAGGGCATGTTTATGTATTATGCCGCAATATAAACAGTGTTGGTGTTACATACATTTTCCCCATTTCTCAACTTCATTGTTATTTATAGTTTTTATAATTTAGAGAGTACTGATTTTCTTCCAAACTCAACCTAGTATCTAGTGGAGCTGAGGTACATAAGGGTTTTTTTTCCGGTTAAATATTTGGAATTTCATTTTGTAGAATTACTCAATATATCTAAGGTTACTTATATTTGTTTTTCTTTCTTTTGATTATGTAAAGTTTCTATTTTCTATTTTTGATGATGGAATAGGTGAATGCTTTGAAAATGTAATAAATTTGAGTGAATCATATCTAGTATAGATTAAATTCTCCTTTAATGTTTTCGTGAGTTTTTATTTTAAATATATTGAGAAAAGAAAAATGTTGTCTCTCCTTTCTAATAGCTTGAAAAATATAGATTTGATTTCTATAGCATGACCTAGGTTGTCCTAGGGACAAAACTTCTCATTTTGTTTTATTTTTTATATTCATTCTTAGTTTTTTAGATTGCTAAGGCTAGATCTAGGTGGCTAGTTTTTTAGATTGCTAAGGTTAGATCTAGGTGGCAATAGATCAATTCGTCAATTTAAGCAAAAACAAATATATGGTATTGCATTTTATTGTACCCTACTACTAGAGTATAGATTAATCCAAATTCAATTTCGCATTCCATCTTCTCTATTAAAAAATCATATTGAGTTATGAACTCTACAAATTATCCAAGTAACATAAGAAATTAAAACTAACAAGTGTAACCATCAAAATAAATCATTTAAAACCTTTCAGGAAATTATGTCTTGACTCGGTGCCATGTGTAAATACTTAGGTTATAAAATCCATTGATTAGATAGTGTATTTATTTAGTTTTGAGATATCCAAAAATGGTATTATTTTCTTCTGTTGCACTGATGAAAGAACTAATAAAAAATCTTTACAAAATTTTTAAATGTAGAGGAAATCACATTAAATAAGCGATTACCATACTACGAGTTATTTGCTAAATACAATGAATTCAAGATCAAAACAAAAAGTTCATATAGCAATATAAAAGCATAATACATAAACATGCCCTCAATCATGACATCAGCGGTAAAATATGCCCTCCGACTTTAGGTGTGTACAAGTAGGCACCTCAATTTGTATTAAGTTGAACATGTAAACACAATGCTGACGTGGCACATAAATTTTGGAGGTGGCACGTCCGTGCAACGTCAGTGCCATGTCAGCATTAGTGTTCACGTGTTCAACTTAAGGTGTCTACTCGTGCACACCCAAAGTTAGAGAGCATACATGCCAGCTGAGGCAAGTTTGAGGGCATGTTTATGTATTATGCCGCAATATAAAAGTGTTGGTGTTACATACATTTCCCCATTTCTCAACTTCATTGTTCTTTACAGTTAGAATACTGATTTTCTTCCAAACTAGATCGAGTATCTGGTGGAGCCGAGGTACGGATGGCTTTTTTTTTTTTCATTTAGATCTTTGGAATTTCATATTTTAGAATTACTCAATATATCTAAGGCTACTTGTATTTGTTTTTGAAATGTTTCTATTTTCTATTTTCTATTTTGATGATGTTGAAATAGGTGAATGCTCGAAAAAGTTAACAAATTTGAGTCAATAATGTCTAGTATAGATTAAATTCTCCTTTAATGTTTTCGTGAATTTTTATTTCAAATAGATAGACAAAAGAAAAATGTTGTCTCTCCTTTCTAATAGCTTCGAAGAATATCGATTTGATTTCTGTAGCATGACCTAGGTCGTCTTAGGGACAAAACTTCTCATTTTGTTTTATTTTTTATGTTCTTTCTTAGTTTGATTGCTAAGGCTAGATCTAGGTGGCAATAGATCGATTCGTCGATTTAAGCAAAAACAAATATATGATATTGCATTTTATTGTACCCTACTACTAAAGTATAGACTAGTATCCAAATTAACTTTTCAATTTTATCTTCTCAATTAAAAAAATCATATTGAGTTATGAACTCTACAAATTATCCAAGTAACGTAAGAAATTAAAATGAACAGGTGTAACCATCAAAATAAATCATTTAAAACCTTTTAGGAAATTATGTCATGACTAGGTGCCATGTATAAATACTTAGGGTATAAAATCCATCGATTAGATACTGTATTTATTTAGTTTTGAGATATCCAAAAACGGTATTATTTTCTACTGTTGCACTGATGAAAGAACTAATAAGAAAATCATTACAAAATTTTCAAATGTAGAGGAAATCACATCAAATAAGCGATTACCATAATCTGAGTTATTTTCTAAATACACGGAAATCAGGATCAAAAACAAAAAGTTCACATAGTAGTATAAAGGCATATTACATAAACAGACCCTCAAACTTAGCATCAGCTAGCATGTATGCGCTCCAACTTTGGCTGTGCACAAGTAGGCACCTCAACTTGTATAAAGTTAAAAACAAAAACACAAATGCTGACATGGCACTGACGTGGAACCTCCAAAATTTATTTGCCATATCAATGCCACATAAATTGAGGTGTTCAATTTATGTGGTGCCTACTTGTGCACACCCAAAGTTCTAGGGCATACATGTCAGCTGAGGCAAGTTTGAGGGCATGTTTGTGTATTATGCCGTAATATAAACAGTGTTGGTATTACATACATTTTCCCGATTTCTCAACTTCATTGTTCTTTACAGTTTTTATTATTTGCACAATACTGATTTTCTTCCAAACTCAACCTAGTATCTGGTGGAGCCGAGGTTCGTAAGTTTTTTTTTTCTTTAAATCTTTGGAATTTCTTTTTGTAGAATTACTCAATATATCTAAGGCTACTTGTATTTTTTTTCTCTCTTTTGATTATGTAATGTTTCTATTTTCTATTTTCTATTTTCTATTTTCTATTTTCTATATTTGATGATGTGAAATAGGTGAATGCTTGGAAAATGTAACAAATTTGAGTCAATCAAGTCTAGTATAGATTAAATTCTCCTTTAATATTTTCGTGAATTTTTATTTTAAATAGATGGAGATATGAAAAATGTTGTCTCTCCTTTCTAATAGCTTGAAGAATATCGATTTGATTTCTGTAGCATGACCCATGTCATCTTAGGGACAAAACTTCTCATTTTGTTATATTTTTTATATTCTTTCGTAGTTTTTAGATGGCTAAGGCTAGATCTAGGTGGCAATACATCGATTTGTCGATTTACTCAAAAGAAAATATATGGTATTGCATTTTATTGTACCCTACTACTAGAGTATAGAATAGTATCCAAATTAATTTTTCCATTCCGTCTTCTCAATTAAAAAAATCATATTGAGTTATGAACTCTACAAAAAACATAAGAAATTAAAATGAACAAGTCTAACCATCAAAATAAATCATTTAAATCTTTCAGGAAATTATGTCTTGACTAGGTGCCATGTGTAAATACTTAGGGGTCGTTTGGTGTGAAGGATAAGCAAAAATAGTCCCGGGATAAAATTTTAGTGCCTCCTTATCCCATGTTTGGTTGGAATAGCTAATCCTGAGATTAGTTATCCCGGGATTGTAGCCTTATTCTATCCCACCTTGAAGGTGGAATAACTAATCCCGGGATAACTTATCCGAAGATAAGTTGTTTCCCAACCAAACGAGCCCTTAGGGTATAAAATCCATTGATTAGATAGTGTATTTATTTAGTTTTGAGATGTCCAAAAACATTATTATTTTCTACTGTTTCACTGATGAAAGAACAAATAAAAAAATCTTTACAAATTTTTTAAATGTAGAGGAAATCACATAAAATAAGTGATTACCATAATCAGAGTTATTTTCTCACTGAATTCAGGATAAAAAATAAAAAGTTCATATAGCAATATAAAGACATAATACATAAACAGATCCTCAAATTTGGCATCAGCTGACAAATATGCCCTCCAACTTTGGGTGTATAACTATAACTTTGTCGCACAAGGTGAGATGACTATTTTATTTTTTCTTTTATTACTAAATTCATCTATCAGACTTTCACCTTTTGTGGTGGTGAGATTTTTTGGCCCGAACCCCTACCTTATATTATGGAATAAATGGATTACAAATACGATGACACAAATCTAACCTCCAAAAAAACATACAACAGACTTTAGGAGAAGAACTAAGAAAGAGCAAAGCCCCGACTTCCTTATACAAAAGTAGGGATGCAAGAACTACACCTTTTTTATTTGTCGGTCACAAACCTTAAAAGTAGGTAATTATAGGCAACTTTGTAAGTCTTGGGCTTATGACTTTGAGCCTGTTTGGATGGGCTTCACCTTAAAAGTAGGTAATTATAGGCAACTTTGTAAGTCTTGGGCTTATGACTTTGAGCCTGTTTGGATGGGCTTAAAATAAGCAGATAATTATAAGTCAAAAAAAAAAAAAGTTGGGGTAGGCTAAGAGCCTGTTTGGATGAGCTTATGCCTAAAATAGCTTATAAGTAAAAAAAAAATAAGTTAGACTATCCCAACTTATTTTTTTTGAGCTTATTTTAAGCACAAAATAACTTTAAGCTGGTCAGCCAAACACTCAAAAAAGCTAAAAACAGCTTATAAGCAACTTATAAGTCAATCCAAACGGGCTCTAACTTATTTTTTTTGGCTTACAAGTTGTTTTCAGCGTATAAGCTGCTTTAGATAAGATAAGTTAAATGAGCCCAATTATATTTTTGGGCTTATTTTATGCACAAAATAGCTTTAAGCTGGCCAGCCAAACACTCAAAAAAATTGAAAACAACTTATAAGCAACTTATAAGTCAATCCAAATGGGCTCTTTGTACGTCACTCCCAAAGATTGTAGATAAACAGTCTTAGTATAAATAGGAGAATGCCTACTTTAGTGTTTCGGATTGTGTTATTTTTACAAAAAGAAATTATCAAACCTATTTTAATTTTAAAAATGTAAATGTATGATAATTCAGCATTTGCAAAATAGCATATATATTTCAAGTATGCTGTAAAGTTTCTTTTTATTTTGAATCTGAATGTCAATTTCAAGTTTAATGGCATTGTATTACAACTTCATACTATTCGGATTAGTTTGATACATAGGAATTACACCATGTAGCCAATTTTCATCCTGTCATTTAAGTTATTCAGTTTTTTTTTTCTAAGTTATTTAATTGGTAACTTATAGTGTTGACAAACTTTTTAAAGTATAATGCTTGAATTAAAGCTTATCAAAACCATAAAAGATATAATTGCAACAGTTCCTATATGCAAGATATCTTAAAATAAATTAAAACACCATCTAAAAGTTATTATTATTAATATTATAAACTTGAAGAATGAGTTTAAAACTTTAAATATCGAATAGGAAAAGCAAGTTTAAATCAATACGCTTAAAATAGCTTCTTTTTTTTTTCAAAAAGAAAACTTATAGGATAGGGATTTGAAAAAGAACCAAAGGTAGAAATTGTGCAGGTGGCCCCATAAACAATACAAGAAAATATTAATTGTACCGTTAATTTTAGGGGTTATGACCAACGGTGTTCACTTTTTACATATATTAAGGACAATTCCCATAAGTGATAAGCCTAAAAGTTGAACTTATATAAATTATCTAAGGAACCATTTTGATAATTTTCTCCTCAATACCCGTTCTTATATCCATGCACAGACTCATCGACATTTCTTTTGTTCGAAAAATTTGAAGAAATTCTTGGCAGTTTAAGGTCATTTCATATCGTTTTTTTTTGTTTACTTTAAATGACCTAATGAAATGATTTGATCTTCATGACATATTATTGATTCATTTGTTTTACCTGATTGAAAGTGAAAATTATTACGTAATTGCAGAGTAGGATCCAGGATTTGAAGTTTATGATTTCCTACAGCGATTTCAATTTAACATACATAATAATGAGTTAATTTCTTAGATGGTCACTTTCAGAAAGTCACTCTCTTTGTCGAAGAAACTTAGAATCAAGAAAAAAGGTGATTTTCTGAGATAATAACTATTAGTTGAATGTCCATATGAGAAATCAATCCCGTAATAATGGGATTCACTGTCAAATATTTGTAGATATTTAGTGAATATTTTAATACATATATAGAGGTTGAGCAAAACTTACTGTGTTTCCGTGAACCCGCACATGTTGGATCCGCCCCAGCTTATTTGGTTTGGGGTGTCTGGCAGTTATTTGACCAAATTGATAATGTTCTAAGAATTTGGGGAATATGTTTTAGTTAGTGTTGAGCTCTACTTAGTGAATGATTCATGAATTGTAACATGGTCTGAAGAAAAGATTTAGGCATAGTGATAGGAATATAGTGTAATTTAGTTAAACGGAAACGGGCTATTTGGACTTCTTCCAGTTGTTTAGGTTCCTTTGTTGAATTAGAGATTGAATTGTTAAAGGGTGTTCATGCAATTTGGATCCTGAATTTTTTGTTGGAATTTTTAAGAGAAAATAAAAGGTATAGGCAAAAAGAAAAAAGTACTTTTCTTTCTGAAAGAGTACATCTCTTCCTTAAACAATGTATCTCTTCCCTAAAGGTGCGTAGTTTCAGTTTCAAGGGTTAAAGACATCCTCTATAAATAGAGGAACATCCTGGAAATATTTTGATCATATGAAATATTCTAAGTACCAACATCTTTCTGAAGAAAAACTGCATAAGTTTAGTGATTGAAGCATTAATTCTTGTGTGTTTAGAGACTTGTTTTCATTATTTCTTGGCTTTGCTTCATTCTATCCTGGGAGTATTTGTGAGGGACAAATAATTCTCTTTGGAAAGTGATTCAAGAAAGGTTCACGGCTTGAAGTATATCCAGATTTCACGCCACAAACACACATTTTTCTAACAGTCAAAGAGAATTATTTGTCCCTTACAAATACTAACATTTTTAGAAAGAATTAATTCTCGAGGTCGAAATCAGTCACTTCACGGGTCAAATTAGTCTGTTTGGAGCTGCATATAAATGTAAGGGTCTTATTAATTGAAGTGTATAAGTGCGCCATTCCATGTTTTGATCATCATTTACTGACGTTTTATTTTTGGCTTTGATTTTTAACCTGAGTGCTGGATAATTGAGTTGTTTGCTTGCTGAGTTTTGAAATGGAAAAACAAGATTGTTAAGTAGTTGAGTAAAAGAAGTGAAGTTTTGAGAGCATTCATTGATTTCAGGGCCGTGGGTTGATGTTTTAAATTCCTCGTTGTTTTTTCTTTCGACGTCATAGCAGCAGGAACATGGAAAGAGTTCTCAAAAAATTGATCAAGTTTGCAATTACTACCTCAAAAAGATCAACAAAAAGCATTCAGAAAAGATGCGGTCCACGACGGAAGAAGAAGCATGGTTGTCAGGAAGTACTTGGTACTAAGATCATTGGCGGAACATACCAAATCCCGATTTCAGGGTTCAACTTGGAGATGACAGTGTGAAGAAGAAGCATCGTTTTAGGGTTCAAGCTGGAGATGACATAGTTTTTGAGATACTAACGTGGCTTCCTTTCAAGTCTATCATGCGATTCAAGTGTATTTTCAGAGCTTGGAATTCTTTGGCATGACATGATCCCAACTTTGTCAAGTTCCACATCGCTCGTTCTCATGCCCGTGGTCCCTCAGCCACCCACCTCCTTTTTTACCTAGATATTCATCGCGAAGGAATGCCATCGACTTCTACGGAGCCACACATTTCTTTCCCACGGACACACCACCTAGAAATTTTTTCTTTACAACTTGCGCCTCATCATTATTTAGAAACAAGATCAATAATCTATACCTGCTCAAATCAATGCAATGGCCTTGTTTATATTTTTAAACTTACTCACGTTTACTTATATAATGTCACCACAGGAGAGATGAAACCTTTGAAGTTCTCTCTAAATTGTCTCCGGGGGTTCCTGCATTGTTTCTGGGATTTGATAAGGTCATCGAAAAATACAAGTTGCTTCATGTTTCTTCCGACAAAGGTCTACCAAAGATCGAGATTCTAACTCTAGGAGCCAATTCTTGGAGAGAAATTGCTGAAAAATCTTCTCCCGAATCATTTTCTAGGGAGCGTTGTATTTTCCTCAATGGGATACTTTATTGGACTAATCATTCATCCAATAATCCAATTGTCTACTTCGACCTCAGTGAGGAGGAGTTTGGGATTCTTTCACCCCCAGAAGGCAGGAATAAAATGCCAATTACATTGTGGCAAAAGCTGGTTAGGTACTGGTTTCCATTCTTCCAAAACACATACGATAAATGCTTTTCGATATCGGATGGTGACATTTTCATGAATTTTAACGCGTATGATCACAATTTGAAGAAGGTTGCCAGCTCACTTGAAGAAAATTGAGTGACAAGACAGTCTGTTTTAGCTACAACGACCTTGATTAGTTCCCCAGCTTCTTTGGTGTTCCCCGGTCGTTTTCGGTTAAGAAATGCTAGCAGTTTTGTTGAGAACATTATCCCATTAACACTTATTGGGGTCTAGTTTGAAAATGAAACGAGAGAATTAATGGATTTAGTTTCTAGTTTATTTGAAGTAAACATTATTTGCTGGGTATATATGTCTACCAAATTTATGTGTCGTGCATTGTTGTCTTTCGACCATGTTTAATATATTCATTGCATATCAAACCAATTCAATTGGTACATGAAGTTCTAAATATCTATATGGTGATATTAGTAATATAATCCTCCTTTCCTCTTGCATATTACTGCGCTACAGATATTAGCAAGATCATGACTTGGTGCGTTAAAGTTGTATGTGTTTTGAAGTCTACAAGGTCAATATTGTTTTTTATGTAAATATAGTAGATGTTGAATCCCCTGACTTCTTCGTATATTTACTTCTTTATATTTTGAATCCCCTTAATGAAAATTTTGGCTTCACCACTGGCATGAGCTTTATGTTAGGTGTTTCGATTGATAACCATCGGGAGACTAGCACAAATATTCTAAATCAGATTCAGCTGAACTAGGGCAGTAGTAGTTTAACAAGTGGAGAAGTGCAAAATTATGCTTCTCCATTCAAGTATAGTTCATCATGGAATATGCATAAACAGTTTGGTTTGCAATTGCAGCATTCGTTTGAATGTGATCCATTTTGACGTATTCCTCCTTTTCATCATTGTGTTTATGTGAAGCCCATGAAGCACTTGATGCGGCTAAGTGGCAACTGTCCAGCGGAAACTTGCAGAATGAATTCCCATGCCCCTTCGAAACTCGTAATATGAGACTAAATAAAGCTTCAGGATGGTAGGTTGACAGCTTGCTTAAAGCTAGTTAATATATGATCTCCGATGAGATCATTTTGAGAAATTTAGTCCTGATTAGCTACATTTCAAGACACACAAGTAGTCATCCAGAAAAAAGTTCTTGTGCTTTGATTTCTGCTACTATCTGTTATTTCCTGTACTTTGATTATCTTATTTTATCTGTGATAGCTACTGCCCCTTTACAAACTGCTTCATCATGGCTTAGTCGCTTTCGTTATTTTCATTTCCATATCGCTTTGAATTTCTTGGCCATATCTGACCTCTTTTTATGCTTTCTATTGAGCCGAGGGTCTTTCGGAAACAGAGTAAGGTCTGCATACACTCTACCCTCACCAGACCCCACGTTGTGGGATTTCACTGGGTGGTTGTTGTTGTTGTTGTAGTTGTAATCTATACTAAACGCCCTGGTGTATGAACATTTACTTTCGACCAACTCCACATCATGTAACATAACTCCTTTTCATAGCGTCTAGGATGATAAACATACCTGGGTTGTTGAAGATATCTTAGGATCCATAAGGAAATCTATCTTTTTTGCATTTGGTTATACTTGTTAGAATAACTAAGTAGTGTGCTATTCTGCCACATGCTTCTGTCGAAAACTTTGAGGCTGCAATCTATAACATGCAACTAAAATAAATATATCAGCGTACATATCTTATTTCAAACTTCTTATTGCCTATGTGGAATGTAGTTCCAAATAGAATTTGAAGATGTATTCTTGCAAGAAAGATTTGTTGATTGAAAAGGTGTCCTATGGCCGAATTTGCTAAAATATCGTGTATGAAAGACTCCTTTTATCACTGCAGTTAGATATTTTAACTCTGAAAGAAGAAAGACTTGCGGACTCAATTGCCAGTTTTAAGTGGTTTTCTCCCATTTTAAAGTTGTAAGTTCTTGTGCTTTTTCGTACCAGTATTAAATGTGTTCTGTAAGTTTTTGCTCTATTCTTTCCCCTAAATGCAGTAGTGTTTTATCTCAGCAAATGAGAAAGCATGTGAATTTATCAGAAGACTCTGCAGTTTTCATGGCTAGTATACTGAAAGCCTATTCGGGTTTCCTTTGTTCCAATTTACTTGGCTCATATACTTGTTGATGAAGCTTCTCATTAACAGGAACTCCAATCGACATTGAAAATTAACACCTTATAGCAGTGACCTTGCCCGATAATATTTTCACGAATCGAACTCTTAAGAATATAGGCCTAGATTTAGTAACAAGTTGTTCAGATAGAACTGTCAAGGCGAAATCATTGTGTTTTCTGTTTATCCTCCTTTTCACCCTGTCACGACAAGCAACATGATAGAGGCAGATACAATTTGCAGGAATTATGAATTTACTACTATTTCTCATTTTGATTATTTGACATGCTATATGCAAAATACCAGTAGTACAAATGAACATACAAATTTAGGAGTCTACACTCTGCAAAGTATTTGGCCTTTTCATGATCCAACTATTGCACCTTTGGCCTCAAAATTTGCAAGAACATGGAGCTTGTGAGGAACTATGTCAAGTCAATTGAGACCAGCATAATTTTTCTTATAGCCTAAGCTGCTGCTTAAATGATTCCAGGCACGCTGAGCAAGTCTATTTACTTTCTTTTACGGGTACGATTTTGACCATCGTCAAAAAAGCACGAGCTGACTTGAGATATGGGGTCTTGGATTAGAAATGAATGTTGAGGTCCCTAACAATCACTCTTCGGAAAAAGAAATGATCGTCCAACGGCAACCAGGAAGTGGACTTGGCGCGTGGTAGCTTAATTCATATTCCATTAATTCCTATTTTGAAATAAATGGTCAAACCAGTAGTTGAGGATACATTAGGCCTATTCTGAACCATCAAGGAGGTTAATTAATTCTTCCGCATTTTGATTCTGTCTTTCTTTTTTCTTCGAACACAGTTCTGTCAGGATAGATAGTTTACATACAAGGCAATAATTGTCAACTTATATGTGTTGTATGATTGCACTTATCATCAAAAGCAACGCGTTATCGTCTGGGGTCCTGGATTATTCAATTTTCCTAGAACTAGTGGTAAGCACAACAATTGGTCCTATATGATGTGTGACTGGAAGTGTAGAAGTGAAAGAGTTTACCAGAAAGGCAGTATAAGTCTCAGATGATAGTAGAAATATTCTGAAAAACATTCTTTGCTGGAACAATGAGTTGCATATGTTGGGGGCAAAGACTAACCCAACCTGTATCCTATTTTTGCATCAGTTGTTACCATGAAAATTGCAAAATTGTTAAGTGATAATTTGACTTATAAGAGACTTTAATGATGATACTCCTAGTTCTTTTACTAATGACAGTAAATGTCGGGTCCTACTGATGTTAGCTTTATAGTTCAGAAGTGATTTGTCATTAGCACTCTACTTTTAGTGTTAACTATGTGCATCTGTTTCTTGGAAGATCTCAAATTACATATTCAAATTCTTCTATTTGGGAACAAGAGACAATTGCAAAAAGAAATTGTACCAATAAAAGGTAGACAAAATTTGAAGAAGCAGCCAGTGGAAGGGTGTGTGCTCAGGGCAGATAGATATAAATCAGATTATGCACAATGGTGACATCCAAGTTATGACAAAATTGATAGGATTTTTATGTTATATTCAATAAATTTGTGTGGTTGGGTTACTCACAAACTCTACCGAATCGTTCTGATTTCTCTGTTGACTCAGACCGTAACTTGTTAGAGAACTTGTAATATGCTGGATTTTAGTTCAAGGAAACATATGTCATTTTGCCTTGCCTATAAACCCAATCATGCATGTTTTATTTTAGCAACATATACAAAAACGGGGACAAAAAATGAAGGGAAAATTACAGCCAAACTACCATTAGGTAATCTAGTTTACAAAATATGCGCACAGTATGTAGGTAATGTATAGTTCATACTAAATATACATATCATATACATGCCTATACATATAATATACATAACTACAACACATACAGCCGAATTACATAGGCACATATACTTCGGCCATATTTGATAAACTACGCCAAAGGCTATATTTACACAGGGGACAGCTAGCCCAAGCAGTTTCTTGCTTGGACACAGGCAAATACGTCTCATTTGGGCCCTCTAGGCCTTTAGCATCTCTGGCTTACCAGAAATGTTATGTTTCGGACAAAAACAATATTAACTCGGTAACCCAAACATCACATTAGCAATTAACCTTTATACTTCTCCTTCACAATAGAGTTATACTTTTTCTTTTACTAACTCTGCTGGTCATGTAGGTAACTGCCCACTACAATGTTTCATCTATACTTGATTTATCTTCTAGTGGTTATTTTAAATTTTTAGTCGTAAGTAAATAATTGTGTCAATCAGAAAGAAGAGAGAGAGAGACAAATAACACAATTTGTAAGGACCAGTTCCTGTATCCTAAACTGGAGATCTCGGATTCGAGCTTTGAGTATGTAATTGCCTTTGTTAGAAAGCATTTTACCCCGGTATGGAACTTTTCGGGCACAAATCCAATTTTGTCATTGTAATACAGGTCCCGAATACTGGAAGGTTAAAAAAGAGAGGCGGGTAAGTAAGCTTAGATTTCTTTTTGGAAAAAAAACATAACTAGGCAATAATTAAAAAAATAATTCCAAGATCGTAGCAACATTAGTTAGTTTTCATTTCACAGCAATTAAATAATAGCAACTTCCCAAAAAAATCCCTAGAATTAAGTTGAATGAGGATCAATACGAAATTCTTCCTATATTTTTTGGGCAGAGTATTTATCTTCCATATTTGAAGAAATCATTCAAATTTTTTTTGTTCTTTCCTTTTCTAAGGTATATTTTGCAGAAAAAAATAAATCCTACCAGCATTTGTGTACATATCTAATTATACTCGTAAACATATATATATTTATACATAACAAACACTAGTGAAATATACTTGGTATTTTCGTAAAATATATATTTATACCATAAATATACATGGTATTTTCACAAAAAAAATATATTTATACCATAGATATACATGGTATTTTTTCAACTGAAACATATTTTTCATGCAGCATATTTATCCCATAGATATACATAGTATTTTCACAAAAATATATTTATACCATAAATATACATGATATTTTCACAAAAATATATACGATATAATAAAAATATAGTACATGGTATAACATATATAACCAATCTGAAATAATGATAAAGGAAATAGATAATTTTATGTTTTGCTCAATCTGAAAACTACGATTCAATCTAATGCCTAGGTCATAGCATGCAGTTGGGCAACAACCCAAAAAAAAAAAAAGGAAGAGAAAATTGAGATATTAGGGTGTATTGATTAAAGAAGAACGAGAAAATGAATTGAAAAATAGAATTAAGATAAAATATTAAAAGAATAATTATGGATGTGGATTCCTAATTTAATGGAACGGATTTACTAATTTTCCCTGATTTGGTGGAGTAAATGACTGTGAGTGAGTGTACCCAAAAGTTATAAAAGTTGCTATTTTTGTTCAACTTTAAGAGTTATGCTAATTATGTTTATAACTCTTAAAGTGTGATTAGCAGTGTAAATTTAAGAGTTATGCTAATTATGTACTTAGAATCTAATGCTAATTAACTAAGATTTGATTTATGAAATTTTGACAATTGACATACAGTATCCCTATAAACCGGGATGCGGGGTTGAAAAGAACAATAACCCGCGACAACTGACAAATAGTCACTTTCAGATATTCATAGTTTTCTATAGAGCATGAACAATCACTTCAATTGCAATTGGTATTTTGCAACCTAAATTATGGTAGGTGGTACTATCACAGTTCTAGGGGCCATATAGAAAGGGTTCGTCTCTTTCAAATGAACGACCCTTTCCCTTTTCCAAACAAGAAGAAGATATTTTTCTATTACCCTATGTGTTTAATTATATTGACATAAAATAATTCTAAACTATTAAGTTAAGTTAGAAGTCAATTATAATCATTTAAAGGTATATATAGTGGCATGAGATGGATAAAATCCCTTCATTCTTAATCAAATGTCTCTGATTTGAGTCATTCTAATGAAGCAACCCTAGTAAGGGGAGCTTCTCCATTTATTAAATCGTACGCAATGCAAATCTAGATTAATCGAGTTAGCAGTTTTCAGAACAACCGCCTGTTGTGAATTTGTTTTTGTAATCTATAAATTAAAGAAAAAAAATAAAAGCAAGTAATATTTTACAATCCAGTCAAACAAATCACTATTTAATTATAACTTGAATTCATACACACAATACGAACAAGAAATTCCATCTTTTATGGTGTAGAAAGAAACAACACAATCATTGCCATTAATAGTGGAACGAGCGTAGCAATTATCAGCTCAACATCGGATGGATGGAAGATCATCTTCGTCATTTAATTAAATATTTCAAGTTCGAGCCTGTTAATGATAGAGGGTATTTTTCTTTTTACTAGGTCTCACACATGCAAATTTGAATTAATCGAACCAATAAATTCTGAAAAAGACTGTCTATTGCGAGTTTATTTTCGTAATCTAAAGAATAGAAAAAAGTACGTTAAAGTAATTAGTAATATGTTATAACCAGGCGGACAATTCACTATTTAAACTTGAAATCATACACACAATGTACAAAAGAAAATCCATATTTTTATGGCGTTTGTCATGAAGAAAAAAGTAACGACACAATCGTTGTCATTAAAATTGGAAAACATGCGTAGCAATTATGAACCTTATCATGTGAAGGCCCCGATCTACCAAGCATATTATGATTGCCACTTTTTCAAGGGATTGTTTTCAGGAAATCAAATAAGAAAACCAGAAAAAGACACAATAACAGTCAAAAAATTTAATGAAATTTGATATTGACATATACTCAACAGTGACTAATAACAAAAAAAAAAAAAAAAAAACACTTTCGAAGATTTCATTTTAATTTCAGCGGTCCAAGTTAGAATGAAACTTGAAAGCCACTGCAAAAGAATTCCATTTTTATTGGCTAGTTATGAAGTGGGGCGGCTCTAAATTTTTTTTTTTTTTTTTTTTTTTTTGTGTGTGTGTGTGTGTGTGGTAGTTTGAGAGTTCAAGTTAGAAACGTAGGTTTGGGAAGAATATTTTGGAATTACTTATAGTGCCAAATGCAATAAACAAAATCACATCTTTCAATGAAACCAAAGCATTATGATTTTAGAGGATACGTTTTCTAAGTTGAACAGACTTGAGATGTTGATCCAAATATTATTACTATTTCTTTACTTTCTGGTTTAATCATTCGATATTTGAAACTTAGCACTGACCTTGTTGACTTTTAATTACGTGTCCTAAATATTTAAAATACATTTCACATAAAACCTAGAAGAATATAGAGCGAAATTAATTCACACAAAATATAAAAAGAAGTTACAAAAATTATGTAATAGTTTTGAAAAATATCACGAAGCAAGTAAATAGAAAATCGACAATATTTAATTTCATGTTGATATATACTACTAATTAGTAGAATAAGTTGAGCGTCTAAGCCAAAACTTTAATAAAAGATTAAGTAAGTATAGTTCAAGAATATTCTTTACATGTCCTTAAATATGTACTTTGACATGAGATACTATGTAACTTAAGTTTCTTAATTGCATGTGTAACATGATTCTGGAATTCCCATAAAAACTCTCAAATATGAGCTTGCATGTGTGCGAATGTACTCAATAATTAATAACCAAAAGTTACGTCTAATGTTATGAAAAGCATCTAAATATCAAGAACAATATAATTTAAATTAACTGATAGAATAACCAAGAACGTTAATAAGGTCCTTAATTAGGACATCTTTATATATATGCTGATGTGAGATATATATGATGCATATATAACTCAATGGTAATAATTCAAAGCACATTCATTGTTGCAAATGCAAAGTGAAACTGTACATGTTTAGGTAATATGAGAAGTCAAAGTGGAAATAAATTTGTAAAAAGAAAGTGTACTATATATGGAAGAGAGAGCAGTCAAATGTGGTTAGGAGTCGACAGCAAATTCTGGCTGTGGGAGGTTAATGGCGCAATATTGAACTAAGAAATGTTGTGAATTTTGAAGAGTTACTGTAAAGTACAAACGGAAATGGCTCAAATATGTCATCAAACTATCGAAAATGGCTTATTTATGCCACTTGTCAATAGTTTAGCTCATTTATGTCATCGAACTATCGAAAATGACTCATTTATGTCACTCATTATTTTTCATTAATAATGGTTTTATAATACCAGATATAACACGTGACCTCAAATTAGAGGTTTACGTCATTTAATTCAACCAATCCAATTTTAAATCCCAAATTAATAAAAAATTTGAGTCATACACTCGACCCACCCAACACCATAATCTAGTTGGAGGTCACGTGTCATATTTGGTATTGTAAAATTGGCGTTAATGAAAAATTGGCATGGATGAGTTATTTTGGAAACGACGATGGCATAAATGAGCCAAACTATTGATGAGTGACATTATTGAGCCATTTCCGATAGTTCGATGGCATAAATGAGCCAAATTATTGACGAGTGACATAAATGAATCATTTCCGATAGTTCAATAGCATATTTGAGCCTTTTCCGAAGTACAAATTAAGTTGATCAGATGTAAACACGCTTGCCAATAATTTTAATTTATTTGTATTCCACCTAGTACCAGGCGTTCAGTATTCCTCTTTGAGATTTCAATTAATTTGAATTCACGTCCGTCGTGTGAAGTCCAGAGAAAATAATTTCTATTAGGATTTTGTCATTTTCGAGACTCGATCGAACCTGAAATTTATAATTAAAAATGGAGAGATCACATCGATAAGACCGTTGCCTTTAGTGATAACGCATGCCAATATCTTTACATAGTGCGGTAAACAGACAACTATTGAATAGTGATTGTCTCATTCATGTGAAATTTGGCCTGGATACACATTAAGATAGCATCTAAAGTTATTATTAATCCATTTAATATGAATACGACGTTCTAATTTACCTTAATTGGTTGCACAAGTTGGAGTCCGGAACCAAATATGAATCTTACAAGTATGAATAGCATCTTTGTTACTGCTGAGTCTTACAAGTTGTTTTGTTTTACATGTGCCTTTCAAGTGTGAAACCTCATCCAACGTACTCGAGTGAGGAAGACAAATCCTAGACAAAAAAAAGTAGTAATTTTTTTTTTTTTTAAATCAAAACATGTGGTAGCATACTTTTTGTTCTTGGGTCTTCATATTAAAAAGTGACATTAGTTAATATGTTTATGTTATATGTACTTTCTTAGGGCAATTAGCCAGAAGATCACTTTAAAAACTTATTTTGCCAAAAGGTCACAAGTCTCAAAAAATTGGTGGAACAGACACCATTTATGACGGCAACATGTCAGAGAGTTTTTTTTAATCAAATTCTAGCTCCAAAGTTGTGAAAACTACACTTTGGCCCCCAACCTCCAACATTTTAATTACCCCAAAAAAAGAAAAATTAAATATTTTCCTCCAAAAGCTCCCGATTTATCCACTTTTCAAATCTCGTATCCGACGAAAATTTTGACTTTTCATTGGAAAATCAGTCCCCAACAACTTAGTATGGCGTCGATTGCAGTCATAGACCATAGCCATAGTCTATTATAGATTTATTATGGCGTCGATTGCAGAATATATTATAGTAGGTGGTGATTACATGGGTGAATGGGAGGAGACCTCAAAATGTTTGAATTGGATTTCTATGAGCAATGTGACAAGGTGATCCTGATAGTGATGACGAAGAGTGAACTGACAAAAAAATAAAACCCCAAAACCCAAATTGCACAAATCTAAGGGATTGTGGATAGGTATACCAAAAACCGACTGTCGTCAATAACTAATAGTTATAATTTAGGTTCGACTTCACGCATGGTCAATAATTTTTCACATGTTATGTATAGAACAAGGACAATATTTGTCTAAAAATCCAAAAATAAAAAAAATAATAAAAAAAGAAATGCCACTATTTAAATATTATAATAACACTTTAATACACCGTATGAGATTCTCCATCCATTGAACACATGATCAAAAAATTTAGGACAAGTAATGGTACTTAAAAAGCCAATATTTGTCTAAATAGCCATAAATAAATAAATAAAAAAGGACATACCACTATTTAAACATTATAATAACACTTTAATACATCATTCCATCCATTAAACACATGATCAAAAGAGTTTTAGGACAACTAATGGTACTTAAAAGGCCAATATTTGTCTAAAAAGAGCCACAAATGAATAAATAAAGTAAAAAAGGACATACCACTATTTAAAAATTATAATAAAATTTTAACAAATCATATGAGAGTCCCCATCCATTGAACACATGATCATAAAAGTTTTAGGACAAATAATGATACTTAAAGGGACAATATTTATCTAGAAAGACCATAAATAAATAAAATAAAATTAACAAAAGCCACTATTTAAACATTTTAATACATCATATAAGAGTCCTCGTTCATTGAACACATGATCAAAAGAGTATTAGGACAAGTAATGATACTTAAAAGGCCAATATTTATCTAAAAAAGTCATAAATTAATAAAATAAAATAAAAAGACTTGAAAGTGGCCTCCTTCACAAATCTTTTTACTTTCTTCATTAAATTCAATTCAGCTTAAACACCTTTCACGTACACTTACCAATTTGATCACTTAATTTTTTTTAAGTGCAGTCATACAACAATTGGTAAAATTAAGATTTCTAAATATAACGGTCTAAAAATTACAATTATAATTCTATACCTTAGCAAATTTTACACTTAATTTATAATTTTGTACTCAAAACTTGTTATTCTTTGAAATGGGTCGAGAAAGAAAAAAGAAAAAAAAGGAACGTTCTTTATCCTATTCCTAAGTGAGTGTGAAATGACTGATCAGGCAACACAAAAGATCAAATCAATCAATTATTGTTGCAATGATAGTTGAAAATAACTGGAGCAATTTTCTACACAACAATAACTCTCGCCACATGCTTATCTAAATTAGTGGCTCTGAAACTTTAAGTCCCATTACAAGTTCAATTTATCCTAAAACACAAAAAGATAAAATTAAAAAAAATCCACCAAAATTCCATCCCTCCTGTCTCCAGAGTGTTGGAATATTACTAGTATTTAACATTAAAATAATAATAATAGCAGTAGTATCTTAACGGTCATAATTGATAAGTGTGACATCATGCAAAAACTTAAGCTATTAGAGATACATAACATACTTTTAATTACTTAATTATATTCTCAAGACTCCCTGATATGCTGACCTGATTCTTTTTTCATAAGTCAAACACGTGAAAATTCTTTTTGATAATGAGTTGCGTGTAGTGAGATTCAACTCCGAACTTTTGCCTACTCTAGTATCATATTAAAGTGTGTGACCATCTCATATAAATATTTGAACTATTAAAGAGAGCATTTTATTTAATTAATTCTATTCTCAACAAAAATATTTTATAATCCGTTATCCATGATCTAGAAATAGATTTTGTAGATAGAAAGTATAGTACTATGAAATACTGAGCAGCCAATGTGGTTAGTACTTTACTGCCAATTCTGGTTGTGGCTGGTTCCACGATAGGCTAATGGATCACTGAACTAAGAAATGGAGTGAACTTGAAAAAGTGTACTAAGTACAAATTTGATATGATGAGATATCGAAGCATGCATGCCAACATATATCTTCTCTTCACTTTGTCTGGTACAATTAAAGGGGAGAAAATTTAAAAGGTAATAGTGATTGTCTCAATGATGTGCAATTTCTATAACCTTAATTAGAGATCTCGATTTTGAATTTGAGAATAGAAAAATTTCTTGACAAAGAGCGTTTCCTCCGTTAATGAGCTTTACACGGAGCCACGTGGAAATTTGGATTAGTTAAGACCCTCAAAGCAAATATCTAATACTAAGTGGGAAACCAAAAAAGAGCCATTAATTCTGGTGCACATGAAAAAAACAAAAATGCATTTGGCAAGTTTTTTCTGGCCAAGACTTGTGAGTTGTCACTTGTGGGTCTTACAAATTTGTTTTTATCTTAATGTACTTATTCAAGTGTGAAGATTAGTTTCAACGCACAAGAATGAGGAAGACCAATCCAATTTTACAGGACATTTGAAAACAAAATGGATTTTTCTCATCATTTTTTAACCAATTCTCGTTTTGGTAGCATATTATAGCTTCTTATTGCTTCTGGATTGATCTGTATTTGAAATAAAAATTTGGTAAACTGAGGAAAAGTTAGTGTACTTATTTAGTTAAGTACTTCGATATAAGTTTAAGAAACTCAACATCTTTTACGGGCGCTTTACCAATTTGTATACTTAATTATATAATTTAGTCATAAAACTTAGTGAAGTTAATATTTCTAACAACTAAGTTTTAAAATTACCATTTAGATTTTATGCAGTACCACTTTCTACACTTGAATTAATACTATTTTATACTTAATATTCTTTATGAATACTACTTTATACTTAAATTTCGTTAATTTGAACGGTTAGAAGAAGAAAAAAAGACATTCCTTATTCGAAGTGAGTCATGTACATGTGATATGAATGATCAGCCAACACCGGTATGGCAAAGCAAATGATCCAATAAATCAAATTATTGGGTCAATGAGAGTTGAAAACAACTTAGCAAATTTCTACACAACAAAACAATAAGTCTTGCCCACATCCTTTTATGTCCTTAAACTAAATTAGCGGCTGTGAAATTATGTCCCATCACAAGTTCGATTTATCCTAAAAGACAAGAAGATAAAGAAAATTACACCAAGCATTCCTTCTACCTATCTCAAAAAAAGTAAGGGGGGTATATCTCTTTTCATATGAGCCAAGACAATTCTTGAAAACCCAAATAAGTTTTATAACAATTTTGTATTGCTTAAATAAAATTTGAATATGATAGGTTCGAGTTTAGAAGTCTACCCCGACTTACTTTTATTGGATACAAAAGAAATATATTTATACCTATTTAATAATTTTTTAAAATATATACATAAGATATGGTCCTGTTTTACTGTGTCGCTTGTATTATTTCATTGCAATATCGTTTTAAATCTTTTAACCTTATCTGACCCCTTTTTATGCTTCTATTGAGCCGAGGGTCTCTCGGAAACAGCCATCCTACCTTGATAGGAGTAAGGTCTGCGTACATTATACCCTCCCCAGACCCCAAGATGTGGAATTTCACTGGGCTGTTGTTGTTGTTGTTGTTGTTGTATATACATAAGATATGGGCTACAGTTGCTTTTTGATAAAAGCAGTGACTTTTGAAAATTCTGAAAGGTAGAGAGGTAGGTGTTGATATTCATTTGATTGATCTTGTATGTTGTCACAGTACCTACTGGCCTAATCTGAGTTGGGATTAACTTGATTAATATCTAGTTCTTTGAACTAAAAACTTTTTCTTTTATCACACATCTGAGAATAGATAGCATATAGACTCTTTCCATTTTTATTTTAAATGACGATATGTGAGAGGACATAGAGTTTATGATGAGAAAAAAAAAAAGATTTATGCGACATACCAAAAGTACCATTAAAACTTTAGTTTTAAAAATGTCATGTCATCTCCATGTCTATAAGAGCATGCAATTAGAGATAAAAATGGATTTAAAATTAAAAGACTTTTTAGAAATGGAAAGATGACAAATTTTTTGTTTTTTGAAATATACTTTAAAAGAAAAATTATCGAATAAAATGGTGCGGGTTGAGTATTATTTAACAACTAAAAGGATCACACACATAGACGTGCACAGGAGAGTATTGAGCCATTGATTCTCTCGAAATAGGCTTGTAATGACCAATTAATTAATTCATACTTTTCCTTAAGATAATTCAACAAAGATAATTGAGATCTTTAATACTCTTCTTTACATTAAGTGGCAGGGCTGCTGGGCTTCGGAGGGTTTTTTATGGTTCAATCTATATCTATATATAATATAAAGCTAGGCATAGACAAGGTGAAGTGGCACCTCTCTATGGCCAAGATTTGTATTATCTTTTTTCTCAGTTTTTTGACATTTTAGCTCTTTTTTCTGCTACAAAATTAATATATTTATGGAATTATAGCAAAATTTAATTGTCTTCATTACGTTATTCCATGAATAGCTGTTACTATTCCCACCCTTGCATATGCAGCTGTGCCTTTTCCAGAATGCCTGTTACTATCCCTTTAATGGTCATTATGGAGGAGAAAGATCTAAATGCTACATATATATATTTACTAATCTATTGGGGCCATGCATAATTTGCATTTAAACAGTACTAACTACTAAGTGTGGTGAAACCTCTTTTTCTTTTGACATATTACTGGCTATTTAGTTTTCTGACTTGAATTCTTGAATGGATGTAAACCCCGTATGGGCTCGATCCATATCGGAGTTCACTTACAAGTTATATATAACTCATCATAGTCAAACAGACCTGTCGTCCAGCCGCAAGAGGAAAGTAATGGTTGTTCCATAATGTGATGATGTTCTGAAATTTTGGGGGACCGATGATTGTGCTTCTCTGTGTAATTTAGTCTGATGTCTTTTGTAAGCCTTTTTTCTTTGTGGAGTCTTATGTACAAAACACAGTTTTGAGGGCACTTCACTTGTCTTGACAGTACATTTTGAAGGATAATTCCTCTTTGGTTCGTTCTTTGTAAACTAAATATAGGCATTGTATAATATTCCCTCCTTCCCAATTTATATGACATCTATCGGATTTCTAGATTCAAACAAGTTTTTCGTTGAGCGTAATTTTTTCATAGATTTTTAAATATTTTGAACTGTCAATTATTGTGACTTATAGTACTTTGAATGTAAAAAATTTATTTCAAAAACTTGACAATTCCATACCCGAATTTACGATCAAAATTAAACTGTCTGACTTTCGAAATTCAAACTGTGCCTCATGAATTGGTGCAGAGGGAGTATGCAGAATTTTAAAAATATTATTATAAAGGTTGATCGGGAGGAGAAAAAGAAAGAGACTTTATTTGGTGAAGGGATGTAACGAATTAAGGGAAGAGAGTGGAGCAAAGAAGGAAAAATTAAAAAGAGAGAAAAAATGAAAAGGAGAAGGGAAAAAGGAAAAGTAATATTTGTTATAAATATTATTTATTATTATGGATGTCTATCATTAGGAGAAATATTAGGGTTATTGATTTTGGGATCAAGTCACTTTTTTTCTATAAATATAAACGTTCTCTTTCATTGTAAAGGAATCCCTAACAAGAGAAATAAAGAATTATTCTCTTCTCTTCTTCTCTACAAATATTCTTGTTCTTGCTTTATTATTTTATAAAACGTTATCAACACGAGTCTCTAATCTTTTATTGGAGTTTGGTCAATAATAATACTACGTATTTGAGAGCTTGATGTTACTGAAAATCAAGTGAGAAAGAAAGATAAATCCTTTTGTAGAGGTGAATGGTCCAGCGCACGAATAAGGTACGATTACAATCTTTCATGAGATCTGTGGCTTTATTAAGTTATATTACTATGTGGCAAATGGTTAAGGTGGCCAACGCAGGTTAGGTAATATGAGCCTTATGATTGTTCTTGGTTTAATAAATTTATCATTACTTGCTAGTAACATATTTAATTTTGTACATTGGATTTGAGGAACCTAATTGGTTCACTCGTGCCTGAAGAACAATAATGTGAAAGGAAATATATGATCGATCACCAGAAGTGACGATAAATTCTAAGTCTCATTAGACTAAATTTATTTATGCTCATAATCACCAGAGGTGATAATAATTTTATTGTGATTACAATTAAAGATGTATTAAAAAAAAAATTATACGCATGCGTCGATTTGCTCCTGAAGTAGCAACATCATAAGAAGAAGTTGTAAGTTATTGTAACTTTGATGTTGTTGAGGCAAGTCCATGTGATTTGGTTCCCTGAAGTGAGTGAAACAACTTACATATACAAGTTCATTCTCTGAAGTGAATGTGACAATATTGTAAAGCCTATAAATACGAACATGTACTTGGTTGTGAAGATATCACGACTCACCTTCAAAAGAGGTAGAATAATTGAGAAGAAATGTTCTGAATTTTCTTACTCGTAATAAATCTGAAGTTTACTCCCGAAGTAGTAAGACTCTAAAATTTACACTTAGAGTAGTAAATTTGAAGTTTACTCCCGAAGTAGTAAGACTTAATTTGAAATTTGCTCCTAAAGTAGTGAACTCTTAAATTTACCCCCGAAGTTGGTAGAACTTCTAACTTTATTCTCGAGTGGTTAAACTTTGCATTACTCCTTAAGAAGTAAAACTTTGAAATTTTCTCCTGAAGCAAAAAGAAGTTGTAAGATATATGAGAAATCATTTGAAGCAATATCTTCTTGTGGTTGGGAAAAAAAAAGAGCTATTGAAAATTCTGTATAAAGCGCATCTAAGTGACCAGGTTCATTCCCCGAAGTGAATAAAGAAATACCACAACACCTCCTGAAGAGATAAAATAACAAAGAATATAAATGTTATTTTGTGGTATAAAGTCATTGTTGCACGTATTTGTCGTACGTAGAAACATCTTGGTCAATTTTATTTTAAGGCAAAAGATGGCAGATATCTTGTTGAATGTTTTCTACTATATGCTTTTAATTTTCCTGAAGGAAATAAAAATTTATATATTTTTCCCTCGAGGAAGTACACCAATATGTCATGTAGTGCATAATCTTAATAATATGTCAAAACCAAGTGCACAGCTATTATTTGTTTGTCGAATATTAAGGTACGTGTAAACCACGAGTAGTACGTACTGTTGTTTTGGATTGAGCCTAAACCACATAGGCACTAGATACATTAATAAGAACCATAATAATTTCTGTGTTTTCATCCTTTGTTCTGGTATAAGGAGATATGGGTCACTACCCAATTTCATTAAATAGATATTATTATATTAAGTCTTCGATACATCATAAAAGGATTCTCTTTAAAAAGTACTATATGTATGCAAATCTTTTAAAGTTAGAAAAGTGAATTATTATATCCTAGTAGGATTTATTAATTAGTCATTATTTTTTATCATATTGATGAAATTTTATCAAGATGGATGTAATTCTATTTGATGAAAACAAGGACTTGAAACTTTAAGTATATGATGTGGAAGTGTCCATCACTTTGTTAATTAGACCATTACGAAATTATGGGAGGAAAGGTGTGAAATATATCTTAAACCATTTCTTTATAAGTTTTATAGTCTCTGTGCATTTTTATTTTATGGCTATCACTATGTGTTTATGGTGTATATCCACAGCCAAAGAATGTTTTGCATGTGTGCCTGTAAACTGTACTATATTCATTAGTCCATTTGATATCACATGTCTGTATTGGTTCTCATCAGAATATAACCATTGGTTTGTTATATTACTTAGTTTTTACTTTGTACTTTCTAATAGTACTAATATTTAATGTGTATTTATTTTACTTTGCGTACGTCATTTCATTTGAAGATATGGATAACTCTCAAAGCAAGTTCAGATTAAAATTCAATTATGAATTTAGTATTTCTAAATGTCCACTCGCTAACCGTTTTCTTTCATGACATCAGAAATACCTAATCAAATTCTCTTTCTAGACACCTGCGGTGTCTAAGCAATATTTAGTAGTACAAAAGTAATAATCAAGGTTCAGAAGAACCTAATTGTTTATATACAAGAATCATGACATCAGTAGTGTTCAAAATATCTGATTATGAAAAATAAATTGAAAGCACCTGAAGAGTTTATTTATTATTATGGCATTCATCCTATCTTCAAAGTTGTTATGATCAAAATACAAGTAGTAAACCCGAAGTTTACTAAAGTAAATGACTATCATATTGTAGCTATTAATGATGGGATGATCAAATATCTACAAAATCATGGTGGGTAATAAATATCTATGTGAAAGGTTACACTCCTTATTTTCCAACGTATACTACAGTATAACCATGATGAAATCACATGTTACGGTAAACCAGAAGTTTACTGGTACAAAAAAATAATTCATGTCATAGTAAACCAGAAGTTTACTAAGACAAATAGCACATGGCATGGTAAACTTGAAGTTTACTAGTATAAATAATTTTATTTGTCGGCATAGCGGTTCGGCCATCCCGATTCAAAGATGATTGAGTATTTGACATATATTGAAGAACTAGAAGATTCTTCAAGAATTTATCTTTGTTGCTTGTTCTCAGGATAAGTTGATTATACTGGCTAATGTTGGGATTGAATTCGCTAAATTCTGAAAAAAAAAATATAAAAGGTGAATATGGGCCCGTTCACCTGTTATTTGATATCTTAAATAGATGCATTGATAAGACGGTCACGTGTGTGTTTATTGTCAACCCGCAGTTTGACATATGCAAAATTACTTGCTCAAAATAATTGAGTTGAGAGCACAATTTTCAGATTATGTAATCAAGATAATTCATCTTGTTAATGTTGGTTTATATCAAAGCTGGTTTGGCGTTGAATGCCCCCGATAAATAGCTAAACCATTGCTTATGAGAACAAAGCTTCATATGCTGGTCTAAGATATGATGTATTGTATACAACATCACTTGTATGCTTCAAACCAATAAATTATGATAAATTCTCTCCTCACAATTGGTTCACGGTTAGGAATCATATATTTCCATCTAACAATTTTTTTATGTGTGGTATATGATTAATTAATCTACCAAGATGCACAAAGATGGATTCCCCCAAAGAAGATGGCATATATGTTAGTTTTTCTAATGGATTCCCCCAAAGAAGATGAGATATATGTTAGTTTTTCTAACATAAGGGGGAGAGAATAAGTAGGTTGGAAATATGTTATGAATTATCATTAGTATGATCCTCATTCAAAAAGTAATTCAAGTTAAATGCTAGAAACATTTGATAACCCAAAACTAGTTTCATATTTCATCTCCAAAATGTTCCTATTAATAGTAATGTCCCCGAAGGACAAAGTATACAACATGCATGAAGCATGACAGATCAATCGGTTCCAAATGAAATAACCCTTGAAAAGGGAGAGGAGCAAATGATCAAAATGGTCATAATAAGGAGGCAATGTGCTCTTGAAGAGCACACGACATAACACTTCATGAAACCTCATGAGAGGTTTCGGTACCTAAAATAATGAAAGTGATGAGATCTCAATAAGTTATGTCACATTACGAACCGATACAAATGATATATCGTCGATGATATCTTTGGTACAATATAGCGCAATATTGTAAAAGATTGTGAGGATCTAAATTCTACATCTATTAAAGCATGCTAATGTAGAAATTATTATCAAGTGAAATGACACATCTTCTTAAGCGCAAAGCTTATTAGACCTGCTGTCCAGACACCAGAAAATGTCACATATTTAAATAGAAATAGATGTTGTCACAGCCTATATGCATTATTTGACAAAATTATATGAAAATTCCTGAAGAATTTTAAATGCCTGAAACATATACATGTTGTAGAAATTTGTTCATAATTCTTATATGCATTAAGCAAGGTGAACGCGATTTTATCACCTTAATGAATATTTACTAATTAACTAAGGTCCCAAATGACTCTATTTATCCTTACGTCTTTGTGAAAATCAAAATCTGTCATATTGTTGGTGCAAGTTGATTACTTGAATATTATTGAAACTCTTGAAGAGTTCTCAAAAGCAGTATATTATCTGTTGAAAGAAGTTGAAATGAGAAACTCGCAAAATTTTTTGATCCTGAAGTGCCATATTTTTATGCAATTAATACATTTATATATTTTGCTATGACTATGAGGGATTATAGTCATGCGATGTTGTTCTACATGACAGTCAAATCATATAAAGGTAACATCTGTTTATAAAGCAAGTTAGAAATGCACTTGGAAGTGATTTCAATAATCAATGTATAATATAAAGCTAGGCATAGACAAGGTGATGTGGCGCCTCTCTATGACTAGCATTCTTATTTATCTTTTTTTTCCTTTTTTTCCTTTTTTGGTTCATTTTGTACATAATCTACTAAGTAAATGAATTAATAAAAGCCTTATAAAATAAATATTAAAATTAACCACGTAGCAGTAAGCACCAAGGCTGTCTTTATGATAAAACTTTGCAATAAAGTCCAATCTACCGTTTAGCCTAAAACAACCCACGCAGGAGCGCTATAGCATGACCTTAATGACAATTAATTCCTATTCATGCATTATGTCAACCCACGTAGGAGCACTATAACATGGACTTAATGACAATTAATTCCTATTCATGCATTATGCAGCAGTATTAATACATTACATAAATTTTGCATATTGCAAGTGCTATATATATATATATATATGTATATTCAGCAACACACTTTTTAGGAATGAAGTGCAATTTAGATGTTAATTACACATCGAAGCGAAACGCCACAAAGTTTTATTCTCTTTTCTTTTCTTGTACAACTATTCTTTCTTTCATCTAAAGATAGTGTCTCAATATATGTCAATTGAAAATCGAACTTGGATATTTTTGTTTCACACTAAACTTAGTTGATTATAATAATTACTTTGGTCCATTTAGCAGCATCATTTTTATTGTCTCATTATCACCTTTTACACTAATCCTATCAACGTGGCTTTATTTTACCCTTTTTTGGTTTTGTTAGTGGAAATAGTCTTTCACTTTGTGCCTACTTGTTTTGTATTTATTTTGAATGTGCTTATTGATTGTAATGTTTTGAATTTTCATTTTCTTTGCTTTTGTTCCGGTAGATGCACTCAAAGAGATGTCTGAGGCTAATAAATACGCAGTTTGTTCTTATTTTTCTTTTCTCTGTATTTCTTTCCCTATTTTTCAAGTAAATTTATGCTTATTAGCATCTTGGTTTTATAAAAAATCATTTATATTAAATCAAATGTCACCATCTAATCGGAAAACAAATATTTGAAACTAAGCGTAGGACCTAATATTAATGCCTTTATTTGATTTATTGTATAAAAAGCCATCTATTCTTTTTCAGTAAATATACAAATTTTATGTATATCTGCATGTTGTCTCTGTTACATTAAGGTATTTTTGTTGTTGGTTGAAATTACTAATTATCTGCCAATAATATGGGTAATCGTTGAAGAATGGCTTCACACAATGTGGGAGTAACAGTAAGTGCGTAAATACCCTAATCATGTCGGTGCTTATGCTAAAGTCATATGAATGAATATAGAAAGTTCAAAACGTTTGTACTCATGACTATAGATTTACAAAATCGATTTTGTCGTCTAAATTCCAATTTCTCATCTTTTTGATCTCGATGTTTGTTGTGTATTTAATAGTGCTTACCTTGGTAATTATTCGTAGAAGAAAAAGGTGTACAAATAATATGTTAAGTATATGTGGTGAAAATAAATCTATATCTATATATAATATAAAACGAGGCATAGACTAGGTGATGTGACACCTCTCTATGACCAAGAATTGTGTTTATCTTTTTTCTCCTTTTTTTGAGATTTTCTCTATCTTTCCCTCATTTTCTTCTGATTAATAATTAATCATATTCTACCTTATTTAATCAATAAAGTCATTGAATCACATATCGGTTATTATATTTGGTAGTCTTTCTTAAATTTTTAACATATTTTAACCTATTTATTGAATTTCAATGAACATTATAATGTCATATCAGTTACACACTTTTCCACCTCCCTATCTTCCCATATTATTTCACGTCCCTATCTTCTCGTATTCACGTTTAGTGTTTTCTAATATAAAAAACAATTGACATGTTGATGGTAGGTAATTGTAAATACCAATTTACAGTAGTATTTTCATATTAAGGAGCTATTATGTCATCATGTGCCCAATTGCTTCCTGTAATGGATGCCTTTTCAAATGTGATGTTAAAATTAAATAAATGCAAGTCCTCCGGTACATTAACATGATCATGAGAAATGGAGTTTCAATATGAAAGTATTTACTGCTTTAATTTACATATACTTACATGTATTATACTTTCCAAACTCTTACATAACAAGCAATTATTACACTATTTTTATCATGTTTCAGTTTTACCATCTGATGTTTGCTTGAAGTGGTTACAAATACTGACATTATGGAGATAGCAACATCCATTATCATTCCCGCAGAACAACTAGCAAGGTATTACCTACTTCTATTTATATTTTTTTCTTTCTCCAGTTTAAGCTCTATAATTGACCCTCAGTCCTTTCTTGATTGCAAATTTCTTCTAAATGGAAAAGGATTAGAGGGAAAATGTAATATCCATTTCTTGAACAAGTTTATTAATGAAGAGTTTTAACAAAAGTTTGTTGTAAATTGAAGTATGATATCTATTTAAGAGAAAGAATAGTGTAAAAAGAGGGAGGCATTCTTATTTTAATAGGTTATACGGCAAGTTTCACATAATTGGGTTCTAATGATTTCTTGAAAATGTCATCTGAATGAAAAACAAAAATTGAAAATTAATTTTTGTTAGAATTACTTTTTCCATATAAAATATACAAGCAAGTTTCCTATATGATATGTTTATCAAAAGTTTAAAATCTGTAGTTGACAAACATAACTATCGCTCAACTTTCACGTTACTAATTCTACTGATATTTCGTAAATAATATAACAATATCTTAATATATATACTATGAACTCTAATAAATTAAAATTAAAATTATTTAGTAATTTTATATTTTGAAAAACTAGCACAATATATATTAGTCATTGCTACAAAAGTTAATGCAATGTTAAAGGATTTTCGTATTATAATTGCTTAACTAAAGGGTTTTACGTTACCAACAGCTTCAGTTAAAAATCCAAGGACCGTTTCCTTTATTCGGTCAATTACCCCCCCCCCCCCCCCCCCCCCCTCCGTTTCTTTTTGAATTCAATGTATATTTGATGTGGTGTTGTCTTGGAATGGGAATAGTTTTCTCTAATAATGGCGTAGGTAAATTGAGTTAATATCTTGTGTTAGTTGGATCGGAGTCCTTGTGTTGCTTCTTTTAATTACCTATTTGTCCTCTGGTATCCTTTCTCAACGAGCTACTCTTCTTTAATTCATTTAAAAAAAAAAAAATTGCTGTCTTTTTTTCTTGGCTATGTTAGTGATTCTAATGTTAAACTCAATTCAGGTGAATGAATAGCAATATAGGGAAGGAAGCACGGAAAGAATGAAGAAAAAAAGGGAGAAATTTCATTCTTCTTTGTTTTTATATTTTAAATTTCGAATTAAGAGAAAATTGTGAAAGCTTCAAATTTTAATTCACTAATGATAGGGAAACTTCTTGATATTTATATCACATACTATCAAATGTACAAAGTAAAAAACAATGTTTTCAAAGTTATTAGCATATGCACGTAAAATGATCGATCTTTCTTGATTCTTTTCTTCCTTTAAAATGCTTTTTAAAGAAACATTAAACAATAATTTCACCTATACTAACCTTTTAGAATAGATAAAAAAGAATACTCCATTTAAGAATTTTTGTTCTGACATAATAATTTACTATTTTAAAATTTAGTGACATGTTTTATTACTGCGCGAAGCGTGGTTAAGTTAACTAGTATTATATACCAATGCAACTCTATCCAAAGACTGACAGCAGCATACATAGCCCAACTAAAGAGAGGATTCATAAAAGCACAAGGCAAGTTTCACCAAAGTTGTTCTTCACACACGGCTCCAGAAGAATGATGATATCAACGTGCAAGAGATTTGCTCGAGCGATAATATGACTGATTAATTCACCAAGTCTCTACCAACTGAAACTTTCGAGAAAATGGTGCACAAGATTGAGATGTGAAGATTCAAGTTTTTAGATTGAAGTTCTCATCAAGGGGGAGCTAATACGCGTTGTACGCCTTTTCCTTTCAAGGTTTTTGTCTCACTGAGTTTTTCCTTGTAAGGTTTTTAATGAGGCAACCAAATGGCGTATTATTAGAAATGTGTACTCTTTTTCCTTCACTATAATTTTTCCCACCGGGTTTTTTTTAGTAAAGTTTTAACGAGACACATTATCTATCAGATAGACATCCAAGGGGGAGTGTTATAAATATTATTTATTATTATGGATGTCTATCTTTAGGAGAAATATTAGGATTAGTGACTTTGGGATCAAGTCACTTTTTCTCTATAAATATAGAGGTTCCCCTTTATTGTAAATGAAGCCCTAACAAGAAGAAATAAAGAATTCCCCTCTCTTCTCTCTTTCTCTGAAATATTCTTCTTGCTTGCTTTATTATTTTATAACAATATTCCTATTTTGGAATTTTTGGGTTAGCATCTTCTTCCCTTTTATTATTTATTTATTTATTTATTTATTTATTTCTTCCTCCTCTCCTTTTTTTCCTATTTCATTTTTCTTTGTCCTATTACCTACATAAAAAAAAATTGTAAACTACAAAATATGTCTAACAACTAATTGAAAGTCCTATCTACATCACGCGAGTCTAAGATTTTTGAAACATTAATTTTTCTTCGAATTGTTATTCTATTTAATTATGTTTAGATATGCCACTAATATTGAGAAATTTATATCAATTCTCAATTGCAGTTTTTGGACGTGCAATTGGTGATGCAATAAAGAAAGGCCTTTGTGTGCAAAAGAATGATTGCCTGTTGTGTATTATCTCCTTTTCATGATGCAAAATCAAAACGGCTTTTGGTCATTTTAGGGAGTTATTTTATATTAATTACTTATATCTGGCATTCAATAAGAATGTAATGAAGTATAGAAAATGAAAAGCTTTCTGTGGTATAATGTAACACTTAATTAGTTTAAATAGTTATGAACAAATTATTGGTACTTCCCTTTCATTTAATTTGGATTCCATAAACTGCATGTATTGTGGTTGGACTGGATACATAAACATGAATTACAAACAAAACAACGTCAAAAAAATATTACTATATAATGTTTTTCTTGGGATATGAAAAAAAATGAGGTTTTTATAAGAATTACAAACAAAAACAATGTAAGAAATACTGATATACAATGTTTTTCTTAGAATAGGAAAAAAGGAAATGAGGTTTATATATATATATATATTCTCACTGCTCATTTTTCCCTTTTTTCCTCCTTGCGTTTTACCTAAAATAGGTTAAGCTATTAAATAACACTCCACCTTAACTTACGTTCTAATTCTCAAGTTTCAAAAGGAATTGAATAATAATACCTCAAATGAAACAAAGAAAGGATATAGGAAAAAAGGAAATGCTAGATATATATATTTTTCGTCAATATGCTTTAAATTTTAAAAAAATTCTTGTAGAATTAACAAGAAGAATCGAAATCTAAATAACAAGATCGAATATATAAAGGAATACTGAGATTCAAATTCGTGATACATTAGAACATATTGTAACATAATATTTTAAGTATGTTTAATAGAACCATTTGTTCGCTGTTTGACAACATCTTCCAATTAGTCCATAACCAACTCAATCATAGAGAGGAGAATGAAAAACAAAACTGAATAAGCAATACTAAGTATGCCAAAAACATATCATACTTTTTATTAGGTAGATCAATTTTCCTCAATATTCTCGTATTTGTACAAGTTCATGCATAACTCTCATCTAACATCTGAACTTTTCCAAGAAGTCAATTTATAATTAGGCATATCCTATATTTATGTTATATCCCGTGTTTTCACACCTTTGGAAAAATTGGAAATAATTTTGACTTGTAAGAAATAAGGTTATAGTTGATTTTATTTAACATAAGAGTTGTGCATGAAAGAATATTAATGTGGAGATGTCGAGGAAGACTAAGGGCAAATTTGGAATTTTGGAAATTAGTTTCGACAATTACAAATATGATATATAAGCCATTTGGGCTCAAAAATGAGAATGGAAAAATTGAGGCCCAAATCTTGGAGCATGGCCGGCCATGGGGTGGCCCAACCCATGGCCTTATAACATTTTTCATGTGATCAATTAACTATGGGACCATATTATATATATTATATATCATCTTCATCTTATCTTTTAGAAGACTTAAGATAAGAAGCAAGAAAGAAAAGCAAGTAAGAAAGAAGAGAAAAAAAAAAGGGGGGTTCGGGTTTGGCATGGAAAAATTAGCCCTCTAAAATCTTGCCTAAAAAATTATTCTCTTGTTAAATTCTCACTAATTTAAAGTCCCTTTACAACTTGGTGTAGTTGGTTTGGAGAGAGAGGCATTAAATTCATCAAAGTGACCATACACTCAAGTGAAGAAGAGTGAGGAAAAAGGTAAGAATTATTCCTTGTTCTTGTGTTATGAAGTCATGTTTGTGTTGTATTATGTAGAAATGAATTGATTGTATGTAGAAATGGAAGTTTGCAAAGTGGGTAGGAGATATAGTATATGGCCGTGTGTGTATATATGTTGTATAATTATGGTGAGTTGAAATTATGTTATATTCTAGTTGTGATTGTGGTAAAATGCATATTGGGAATGAATTTAGTTGAAGTTGGTAAGGTGGTGTTTGGCCGTGTGGTTTGGAGTGTGTGGGATGGAAATGGATTAAATTTGTTTAATGTGTTAGTTGTGTTATTATGATGCTTGCAATGTATATGGAGATAAAATGATACAAGTTTGTATTGAAATGGAATGTAGAAGCTTATGTCGTTTTAGTACGATTTTACGACATTATGTAAATGAAGTTATTAGGTTGCTAAATTATAATGATCATTGATAGATTTGGAAGTTGGAAACATGTTATGAATATGTATGCCAAAGATTAGAAGCTTTGGATGAAATATGACTTTGGCGGAAAGTTTGCATATTATGTATATCGTGTGTATAATTTAAGGAAACGATATGAAATGCTGCTAAACTATGTCGTGGTGATCTAGATTGATGATGAATGTGAAATCATTGAGATTAGTTTGAAAGTGAAGGTTATGACATTGTATTGAAAAGATGGCTAAATAAGTTATATTGCGTTTATAGTGGTTGTTGTTGTTGTTGATGTTTGTTGTTGGGTTGTTGTTGATGGTTTTGAGCCGAGTTGAATTCTCGGGGATGCTATATGTACAGGGGAGGTGCTGCCGAAATTTCAGTAGACAAATACGAGTTAAGTTGCATTCGTAGCATCAATAACTCACAATTGGTAAATGTGACCATTTGCAGATTTTCGACGAAACGGGGAGTGAGCTTGGATAGGCGTGCAAAGCTCAAAAGGTATGTAAAGCTACCCCGATCCTTCTTTTGGCATGCCTAAGTGTATTAGAATCGGATTCGGGCTTCGAAAGATTTTCTGCCCATCGGAATCCGCAATTGAAAATCTCGCTTTTTCCTTCAGTAAGATTGAGCCCTTTTGGTTTGTATTCTTGAAAATCATGCAAACTTTCCCTAAACTACTTGGAAAGCTATAGAACGTCCGTAGAACCTTTGTAGGTGACCCCATAAGTTTAAAATATGTAATTTGAGCCCACCGCCTTGCTTGTCCCGAGGTGGGCCCGCTATTCCCGGTTTTGCCCTTATTGTACTCTAGTCTTACTTTCGAGCGATTTTTGAAAGAAATGTTTTGACTACCATTCTAATTACTTAACAAACATTGTTTTAAATATTCCATTAAGTCTGATAAATTGTTTTGACACTCGGAACGACTTCAGAAAGGTTATACTCTGTAATTCACTATGATATCCGAAACTCATTTATTATGATCCCTTCCGACTTCATTGGATTGTTTTGTTTTTGATATGCCTCATCGAGTCTATGGAAACATTTATGATATTTTAACTGCATTAGTCTCTCACTACTCCATTCGTGGATGCCCCAATGTTTCCCACACTGAGCCCGGGCCAGGATATGTTGTCAAGCGTGATCCTTTGCATTGTTCGCCGTGCCTCGATGTGAGGGGGCAGGTATACGCGTACATGGGTTTGTGGAGTATGCTGTGCCATGTACGCTTACTCTGATATGATTTGCTATGGCCATTTGATATGACCTATTATGTTACGGGGTTATGCCCCTATTCTGATTCTTCTGTGTTGTGGCACCAGCGTCGGGAGGGTGGCCACGTTCTGTCTGCCGAGTCCCTTGGCAGGGGCCGGATTTAATATGACATATGTTTCTGTAAACACTCTGCATGTTTTGGAAATATGTATTTGATACTTTGGATTTTCTACTCACTTTTCTGTACGTTCTGTACCAGTTATGATTCTGTTTCTGTAATCCAGGCTTTACATATTCAGTACATATTTCGTACTGACCCCCTTTCTTCGGGGGCTGCGTTTTTATGCCGCGCAGGTACAGACGACAGGTTTGCTGATCCGTCCGCTTAGGATCTTATTCTGCTATTTTGGAGCGCTCTCTTATCCAGAGCCCATCTTTTGGTATAGTCTGTCACTACTGTATATATATATTCTCGTTCATGGGTACGGCGGGGCCCTATCCCGTCATATGATTCTGTCGGTCTGTTTAGAGGTCTGTGGACATGTTTGTGGGTTGGGGTCTTTCTGTACAGATGCGGGTATATGTTGTGTTTGGGCGATCCCATTCACCGCGGCGGCCGGTCCGCATATGTTTAAATGCTGCTTTGTTGGCCCTGTGTGGTCTTTTGTTGGTATTTTCTGTGCGCAGGGTTATTTTGGATAGGCTGTAAAACAAAGGAAATTCTGCCGAAATTTTTCTGGAAATTATCTAACTTCGAAATACAGCCTTGTCGGCTTCTGCTATATACTTGAATGCGTTGGATAAATATGGATATAGCATTTGATAAATGTGTTTGGGTGCCCAGATCGGGCACTAGTCACGGCCTACGGGGTTGGGTCGTGACAATTTAAAAAACTAGCTTCTGTGTATTCCGTGCGTCGCTCATGCATCCATGTCAATTGTAGAAATGTTTCTTCTATGTTTGGCAGCATTCTAGAATTAGTCTGTTGTCACTCCATCACAAAAAGAAGAATAGAAAAAGAAAACCTGTAAACACAAGCCAAAAAAAAAAAAATCTTACTTTTCATCAGATCAATTTGTCATCCCTTATTCTCGAATTTATGCACATTGATACATCTCTTATCTAAGTCTGGACTTTAACTTAGGTATATCCTATAATAAACTAAGTACTTTTAGTATATACTAATCATGCACTAATATGCAACTAAACAAGTTGCTTAATACTTCATGTCATGAAGTTCATGAACATCAGACTTAATTCCGTCATCAACGACTAATCTAGTCTTGTACTGATATCGACGAGCAACATATGTAAAGTAGAATAAATTCAACACTCCTAATCCTGCAATAACATAGTAGTAATTCTCAACTCTACCAGCATTAATATCCTTTGTTAACCAATCTGGATGTCCATGTCCCCCTGTAGTTGTATGCAAAATGTTCACTAATAAACTGCTTAAATAACTTGCAACAGCCACTGTGCAAGAAAACAAAGAATTAGCCACACTACTCATATTTTCTGGAAACTCCTTATTGTAAAACTCAATTTGGCCAATAATGTTAAAAGCCTCGGCGAATCCCATAAGTATTAATTGTGGTGCTAACCACATGACTGTAATAGGTGCAATTCCGTCAGGACTATTATTCATTATAGCTGAATTCCTTCTCACTTTCTCAATTAACCCTGCGACAACCATAGACAAAATTGAAAAAACCATGCCAATTCCAATTCTTTGTAACAATGTGATCCCACCTTCAATTTTCGTGATTTTTCTCATGGATGGCACGATTAGTCGGTCATAGATAGGGAGCCATATTCCTACAGTGATCATTGATATAACAGAGAGGGTACCAGCTGGAATTTGGAATTTGGGGCCGAGATGACGATCCATTTTCAAAGCTTGTGACATCGTGAATGTCCCTTGTTGTGCCATGGCTGTGAAACAAATGATCCCTGTCGCCCAAACTGGGATAATTTTGAGAAGGCATTTTACTTCTTCTATTTGTTGAATACTGCATAGCCTCCATTTATTTGAACGAGTTCCATCAGTGTTAACATCATCCTCCATCACTATAGCTGCTTTGTTCAAGGACCTGAGTAAAATTAGTTTATTAAGTGAGAAATTAGAATATCTAGCTTGGATAATTATTAATTTTGAACGAGAGTATGCTAACTTAATATAGACTGAATTTAAGTTATACGTAATATACTTAATGTAATCTAACCAACTATAGCAGATTACTCGCCTTCTTACTATTAAAATTTAATTTGAGTTAGCTTTTGAGTAGTCTTTTAATTGTAGCGATAATATTATTTTTACTTGAGCTAATGGAGTACTATTTTTCCTATTGCACTCATTAGTTTAAAAATAGTAATCAGGAGCGGTTCAATGAAATTGGTGGCCTAAAGCCAAATCTTAATAAGATATCTCAAATATATTCATAAAACTAGCTTCTTCATGCGTCACACATGCATCTTGTGCGCCGCACGTGCATCTCGTCATTTCCTCTAGTCTATGTCAATGTTAAGTTTTACCAAATTCCATAATTTAAAAAACATTTGATAGGCTGAATCTAAGTAACAATTAAATAAAATGTCAAGCCAATAAATTAAATTGCAGGAGATGCATCACCTGTACTCATTGGTTAAAGGGAGTTTCTTCACGATAGACCCTTCTGGTATCGGTGGATCATAAAAGATCCCGTTACTCTCACGCTCATCTGGAAGCTTAAGCTTGCGTTTTTTATGGGTCGCGACAAAAACCTGAATGATGCTCGAGAAAATACTTCCTTCGGGCTTCACATAAACGTATACTTTCATCCCAATGAAAAATAAAATGAGAGACAAGAACATGAGCACGGTAGGGATGCCAAATCCAATTACCCAGCTCACAGAATCTTGAATATACACCACAAGTGTAAGTGAAATTATCAGGACTACTGTAAATGAAGTGTAATACCAATTAAAGAAGCTAGCAATTCCTTTTCTTCCTTCATCTGTTGTTGAATCAAATTGGTCCACACCAAATGGGATGCTACAAGGCCTTATTCCACCAGACCCAATGGACAAAAATCCTAGGCCCATAGCTAGAAAACCCATCTGTGCTTTGTTAGGCCCCTTGCATTGTTGGCCCACATTGCAAGTAGGAGGGTGCAGCTGAGGTAACCAAGGTATCAACGTAAATGTCAACATTCCCTGTTAAAATAAAAGCGGACAAGAGTTCTGATAAGTATTAACCGGTAATATGAGAGTTTGAGTGAAATTGGCAAAATTTTTACATGAAAACATATAGAGTTTAATTTTGATATTGAGAAAACTATTTACATTACTAAGTCACTTTATAAATTAATTATTACGACAGATATCTAAAATAAGTAATCGATAATTTTGTAAAAATGATAATTAATCTGCCAGCACATGTTAAAATTCATAATTGTGTAATAACTTTTTAAAGCTAACGGTACATATATCTTTAAATGATAGTGGCAGGAGCTATTGACCAAAGCTACACGAAAGAAACACAATTACTTAGTGATAAAGGATATTGAGACCACTATAGTCCTGTGTCAACCTAAATAAAAAGCATACTTTAATAATTGTAGTAATTGCAAAGGTTTTTGTCCTTTCTGGGGAACTGACATTTTGTGCAATAATTGCGTGATATATATCCCTACTCACGCCGAAAAGCAAAAGAATGTCATTCGTCATCACTCATCGCTTTGTTGAAAAATTATATGCGTACATTTGATATTATTTGAGAAAAAATATAAAGTAAATATTACTCTTTATTCCACTTTATGTATCCTATTTACTACTTGAATAGACAAAAGAATACCTTTTTTTACCATAATTATTTAATAGTTTGTTACGAATTTTAAATTGTTAATTATTATGATTTATAGCATTTTTTATGTAATTTATTAATATGAGCATTTTTTTCAAAAATATTAAAAACTTTATGTCAGAATGCACACTGAAAATGGTTAGTTGGATCCCTCGTATCCGAAAAAATAAATATAGTGCATATCTCGCATTATCTCAACATAGCCTTGAAAAGTGCAAATCACGAGGTATTAATGAAGCAACGTAGCAAAATAACAAAAGCCAAGGGACCCATGAAATAAACGTTATAGTTCAGGTAATACTACCAGGGCATTACTATACGGTATTTCGTCCGTCTCAAAATATTTAATTTATTTATACGTCCCTTAAGCATTTACAAGTATTTATAAGAGTATATGTTGACTATTTACCCTCTTAACATATGTTAAGTAGAATCTCCTTAATAAATATCTACTCTATGAACGGTGAGAACCTCTTAAATGTTGCTAATTAATAAAGGGTAAAATGGAAAAAAGTTGCTTAATTTTGTCTTGATTAAATAAAATAATAAATATTTTGAGATAAGTATTTTTAATAACGATGATAAATATTTTGAGACGGAAGAAGTAGCTGAGTAATAATAATTAGAGTAAAACGTACCAGCATTTCAAAAACGGAGGCAAAAGCAATAGTCCAAAATCGACCGATATGTGCATCGGAAATGTAAGCACCGAGCAATGGTATGAAATTAGCAACTCCAGACCATATATTAAGAACATTGGAGGCAGACACTTGGTCCATATGAAACACTGTTAATAAAAATTGCATGAAATTTGCTAATAGTCCTATTGATGCCAACCTCTCAAATGTCTCATTTCCTGGCAAAAAATAACAACAAAACGTATTAATCACCCAACATTACCTGCCAAAAAGACTACGTGTTTACATCTGAAAACAAATGTGACAATTCCTTCAACACTTGTCAATTGTCAAATATGTAAAAAAGAAAACCGTACACTCGAAGAAACTTAACATTTTATTAGCTGGCCTGTCATTTGAAAATTTTCTGTGTAAGCACTTAACTTACTTGAAACAAAACTTAGTAAGCATGTTTAACTCGAGATGAACGAGTGGCGCACGAGATGTACGTGTGTCGTATATAAAAATTAATTTTATTAAATGAGACTTCTTATTAAAATTTGATTTTAAGTCACTAATTCCATTGAGCCGATACTGAGATGAAATTGGTTTTAGAAAGAAGCTTTTCAAATTTTAAAGCTCGACACGGACCAAAAAGCCACAGGTAATTTTTTTTTCCCTGCTTAACCTTTGGTAGGCAAAGACGCGGAGTCATTAACAATACTCAAAAGTGAAGTCAGAAATTCTAACAAAGATATTTGAAAAATGCAAATTGGCATCGTGAGTGAATACACCTAACTATTCAGGTGATACAACAATTTCTAATATATAAATATAGTGTAACTTTCGATGAGTGGCTTCATTTGAATCCCTTCAACACACTTTGCTATTTATGCCACTGTCGGTATATGAGCTGGTAAAAAATACTAGATCATTTGACTTGACATAAACTTTAAGAAAGAAAGGAAGACTTTTGAAATATATGATCCAAAACAAATTCTATATAAATGTGTGGCTGTAAATCATCTCATAAAGTTAAATTATTTTTAAATATATAAAGATGACATTCATTTTAGAACAGATAAAAAATAATAGTGTCACATAAATTGAGACGAAGTAACATGTATCCAATACTTAACTATATGACGTGAAGATGAAAGAATTGAGATTTGTGCAAGTTGACCTGAATACCAGCGCCATAATAAAAAAGAAAAAGATAGAAGTTTTTGAAAGGAAACTAAGAAGATATATAGTCACCTAGAACATAAGGCATAGCCCTCCATCCACCAGGTTTTCTCCGGCTAGTTTTGGCCGGAGAATCACTGACAGAGCTCTGTTTTTCTTCGTCGTACATGCCATTTTCCGGCGAAGGGAAGGCTAAGGATGAAGACTTATTATTTTTCTTGTCCTCCATAAGTAATGAGATCTTTCTTTTCTTCTTCTATATATGTGTTTTCATAGGAGTTATAAACACTACTACAATTTCTTCTTTCAATTGACTACTACTTCATCTTAGTATTTATAGACTGAACTGATCAGACAATTACATGCATTATTGTGAGAATTCAATGGTGTGAATGGTTTTTAGACATGTGGAAGGTACAACATAGAGAGATAAATGATTGTGTGGCTGACGTATGCTGAGTAAGGTAGACTGATTTTTAGACCGCTTTTTCTTACATGCACTTTATTTACGAGTTTAATTAGCTAGTATACATTATAAAAAAAAATTATATCATCGAAGTCCCTAAAAGTTTATTATAAATATTCTTTAGTAGCAATTATTGGTCAGTATGCAAATTAAAACATGGTACATGACCGGTTACATAATAAAAATATATTTATAGGGTAAATAGTGACAGAGCCTCTTTTTGTCTAAGGGGTGTCAATACATTCCTTCACAAAAAATTACACTATGTAAACAGATATATATATATATATATATATATATATATATATATATATATATATATATATATATATATATATTAGTATATGCATGTTAGATTTCTTTATTTTTTCGTGTTTTTATTTCTTTATAATTTGATTCCTCTTAATAAAATTCTGACTCTACAATTGAGTGGTAAAACTATTTGATATTGTTGGTGGCTATAATTTAAGTCTGTCTAGTGATAAAACAATTTGATATTGTTGGTGATTATAATTTAATTAAGTCATTTCCTTAAAGGGGTGCATCAGTAAATGCATTTTGCCATTGAAATGGTGTTACAACTTACAACTAAATATGAGTTACATAGTTAATGTACGTGTGGTAAATGAGGATATGTCCAAGATAATAACAACCACTACTACTGTAGCACTTTTAAAGACATTTTGTTCTTACTCGTCCGACCTCACATAAGCAACACCATCAAACGCGGCATTGCCGATATTACAGCAATTTGATGAGTACTACTACTATTAAAATTTTAATTCTTTTGGATTTTAATTTGTACATTGACCGGGGTATAGGAATTAAATATTATTATTATTTAACCTATTATAATATATTTTTAATATTTTATTGAAACCTTCACTCGGCTATATTAACTTGTGGTATCTGAGATTAGGCATTATTGGTCACTACCTCGTACAAAAATTATATCCAAGAGGGGCATAAACCTAAAACTCCGCAGACAAAATCAAGTTGTGCAACTCGCCAGACTAAATTAAAATTACAAAAAAAAAAAAAAAAAAACTTGGAGAGATCAAAACCTGAGTACAACCAAAGCAAAACTGAAGATCAAATATAAGAGTATCTCCATCATATCTAGCCTGTAGGGTCCTATGGCTTCTTAAGGAAGATTTTTAGAGTCCAAAAATTGAATATCATACTTAATTAGGTTGAGTGGTTGACAAGTAATTATTGTTTTTCTCAATCCTCTTGTGTATTTCATAAGGTACATTATTAGTGTAATTTTTTAGTCTTTCTAAAATCTCAAATTAGTAAGAGATCGATTTATTCATTAACTTATCATTTTGGATAATTTCAGAGATTTTGCTCCAAATTTTTCTTTGTAATAGTATCTTCGCTGTGGTTTGAAATATTACTTCCACGTCCTAATTTATTTTTATTTATTTGTGACCGAACTTGTTTAAATGATGAAGCTTTTTATAACATTCCAAAAGTGCCATATGGAGCCCACATAAAAGGGCATTAAATTTTCCTATTTTAGCGCTAATGTACTATATTTTGGATATGAAGATAGAGAAAGCCCTTTTGTAGACAAAACATGTGACCTGATCTGTTTTTTGGGTTATTAAAGACGTTTGAAAGTGCTTATGATGTATGTCTTTGGGTTATTTAGGAGCCGTTTCGACATGGTTTGAAACCATAGCTTGAAATCATGGTTTCAAATCATGGTTTGTAATTATGGTTTCAAATCATGTTTGACATGTAATTTGGATATTTTTAAATTGTATTTTCTCTTACAGACATAAAAATCCACAAGTTGTGAAAACTATCAAAAATTCGCAATTCTTATACAATCTTACCACATGAGCAAATCATAGTTCATAACAAAATTAATATTCTACTAGAAGGCCTTTCTAAAAAATACAACATCAATTGGTCAAACTTTAGTTCAATAAAAACGAAAATTTAACATGAATAGTAATGTAACTACTCTTTAATATAATCCTCACACATGGTAGACATAAATAAATGTTGGTGGAAGTTAATGAGGTTGGTAAATGGTTGGTGGGAGTAATTGTTAAAAATATTTACCAACTCATGAGTCTTTTTTTTTATATATAAAATATAAACTTATGGGTCAAGTTTTATATTTAAATTTTTTGAAACCATGGTTTGAAACCCCAAATCATGCCTTTTTAGATGATTTGCGGCTTCAAACCATGGTTTGAAACCATGAGATGAAATGCATGTCCAAACGCTGGTTTCATCTCATGGTTTCAAACCGCATGTCCAAACGCCTACTTAGAGACGCTGAAAAAGTTTATAATTTTTTTCAGACTCTAAAAGTGTTTAGTAGGCGTTTAGCCATGAGTTTTGAAACCACGGTTTCAAACCAACGTTTGGACATGCGTTTTTACGCATGGATTGAAATCATGGTTTGAAACCCCAAATCATCCAAAAAGGCATGATTTGGGGTTTGAAACCATGGTTTCAATTTTTTAAAATATAAAATTTAACCCATAAGTTTATATTTTGTAAAATAAAACCCATAAGTTGGTAGATATTTTTACCAATTACCCCCATCAATCATTTACCAATCTCATTAAATTCCACCAAACTTTATTTATGTCTACCAACCTTTTAATTTTGTAAAAAAAAGACCCATAGTTTAATTTTATTTATTGAACTAAAATTTGATCAATTGATGTTGTATTTTTAGAAAGGTCTTCTAGTATTAATTTTGAGCCGGTTGTTATGAATTAGCATATTAATTTTGTTATGAACTATGACTTGCTCATTTAGTAAGATTATATAAGAATTGAGAATGCTTTGATAGTTTTCACAACTTGTGAGATTTTTATGTCTATAAGAGAAAATACTCCTTAAAATATCCAAATTGCATGTCCAAACGGGGCCTTAGTTTAGGCATAAGTCAAAATATTGTTATATTTCAACTGCTTCTTTTAATTGGATTCAAAAAAAGATATACTAGAACATGTAATTAAAATCACATTTCTAGGAATTGAAAGGAAGTGGCACATAAATAATTAAGTTACTAAAAAGTTTTGCTTCTCATGCATGACATAAACCCTCCCAATCCCCCCCCCCCCCCCCCCTGCCGCCCCAAACCCCCAACCCCAACAAAAAAAATTACATTAACAGATAAGGGATGGTAAATGTGATTGTGAGAATAACTGACATTTATTATGTAAGATTTTTTTATTAACATCATATTTCCCCATATTTTAAGGGCCCATTTTTAAATTAATGATAGGTTTATGGTTATATTTCTTAAAATGAAATTTTATGCTAAAAAAGTATAGGACCTTTATTAGAAAAGAAAAGAGAACTATTTAGCTAATGTGATTGATAGTTAATTTACATTCTAATACTTGTATTTTTCCTTTCTCATAATAAAACTCGTGCTTTATATTTTTTTCCCCTCTTACTAAGTTGTCTATTCTCTAAAAATAAGAGAGAAAGAAATGGCATAAATTTAAATTACACTATTTTTCTAAAAATTCTTTTCAAGTTCTAAAGCATTACAACAAATAAATTGAAATAATGTTTTTTTTTTCTGATATCAAGAATCAAGTTCTATTTTTCTAACTTTCAACTATTTCATTCTTTTTTTTACTTCACAGTACGTAGTATTGTTTCTTTTATTTCTTAGAATTTAGATATGTCAAGATTTAAAGCACTATCATTTTAGTAGTAGATATGTTCTTTTTTAAACTCAATACCTCTTAATAAAATTTGTCTTTAAGCCCTTATGTTCATGAGCCACCCCTGTTTGTGTTAAGAAGGATAAAGCATGCTGCATCATGAATATAATGACGTGGCCACATGGTCGAAGGATGTCTAGTTGAACACCATTTACTGAAAAATTATATTGGATAGATAAAAAAGTCTATTATATGTAAGTCAAAAATTAATTTTTATTTAAAATAGCTTTAACGAAATTTCTAACCTAACGGCTTGACTTGCACGAGATGAAAAGGCCCATTTACCATGGTTCTAGAAAATGAATCACAAGAGTCGCCTACTTGGGAACAAAATGTCAAGTTGGCGAGAGATCAATGCAAGTGTACGCCTACTTTTTATCATCGTACATTTTTCAAACAAACAATTGATTGATGATAATAATTCAAAATTTTACCACGGCTAGTTTGTTTGTGTCTATTGATTATTTATTTATTTATTTTTTATAGCTGGTCAAAGGTGGTTTCAGTTTTGGGTCCAAACATATTGAATCACTTGATCGTGTATAAAACCAACTATGCCAAAAAGTCCTAAGCATTAGGTGTGAAGTTTAACCGTTAACCACTTCAACTACTAGAAAAGAAAGAATTAACGCCCGAGTAAAATTCAATAGTTAAACAATAAAAAACTTATGCTAATCCATTAGAGACGAATTATAATAAATTCAATTAGCTAGGAGCTATTTAACGATAGAGTAGCTTGGGATTGCCAGCAAATTTCATAGCCAATTTCATATTTTCTAGTAGTCCTATTTATTATTTGTCAGAATCTCAAGATATATAATTTTCAGTTGCTCCTTTTGCTGACATGTTTCAGATCGAAACGCTTCGACATCGATGATGTGATCATATTAATTCTCTTAAATCTGTTAAGATCCGCCTATGCTAAACCTAAACTATTGAGTGTTTACAAGAATATCATCATCTAGGTGATAGAACAAGTGAAATAAGTGATCCGGGCTGATTTGTAGCGATTGGGCCTTGTAATTTCATTTTGTAACTTGGGACCCAACCATATCCAGATTTAATTTTGATAAAAGTACTCCCTCTTTCTATTTTTCTAATTAATGAGAAAATCAGATATTATTTACCTTGGTTCTCTCTCTCTCTTCGATCTAACCGACTCAACAAATTAGGGTAGAAATTTGTGATTGTGCCCAAAATTCTGTAGTTTTTAAGATTTTTGCTGAATTTTGCGATTAGTTTCGAGATTTTTGTGCCATAATTTTGCGATTTAAGGTCTGGTTTGTTGTTTTTGCCTTGTACTAGCGTATAGAGCAGTTGTACTGCACTTGTACTGTTGCTTTGTTGTTGTTGTTCTAGTGTACTACTGTTAGTAAGATTCCAATAGCACCAGATGATTCTACGAACAATTCTGCTCCAACTAATAGGAATTCAGGGAATTCTTCCTCTTCTGCGACCACGGTAGACACTTCTCATCCACTAAATGTCCATCCCTCCGATAAGCCTAGATATTACTAGTACCAGTTCCATTTTCAAGAACAGGATATGCATCCAGGAAAAGAAATGTTCTGATTGCCTTATCAACTAAGAATAAAGCTGGTCTAATGAATGATAGGATTTCAAAACCTAGTTGAGACTCACCTCTCTATGATTACTAGCTTAGGTGCAATGATATAGTGTTTGCTTGGCTCAGTAATTCCCTATCTAAGGATATTGCTGAGAGTGTTTTTCATTATGAGACTGCTAGGGACATTTGGAAGGATTTAGAGGAGAGATATGGTCAATCTGGTGTCAGTGGGTATTATCAGATACAAAGAGAGATTGCTAGTGTCACTCAGGGTGCTTCAGACATAGCAAGCTATGATACTAGACTTAGAAGGCTCTGGGATGAGCTGAGAACTGCCTGTTTTGGTCCCACTTGCACATGTGGTGCAGAACCACAATGTAGTGAAGGCCAAAAATTTATTCAGTTCTTAACTGAGCTAAATGAGAAATATTCCAATGTGAAAAGTAACATCCTTATGATGAGTCTTGTACCATCCCTTGGGAAAGTTTATTTCATGCTTCTCCATGATGAAAAACAAAGAGAAATTCAATCTCCTGCACCACCATTTTTCTCAGATTCCACATCCTTCCATGCTAAGACCTCATTAGGGTCTTCATCATATGCTTCCAGTTCTGGAAAGGCTTCAACTTTTGGCATATCACACCCTCTCTTCCATGCTCCTTCAACCTCAAGAAGCATATATTTCACTCAGATGGTCAATTTTGACCCTAAAAGCTCCAACTTGATGTGCAAATACTGTAAAAGTCCTGGTCATACCATAGAAAAATATTATAGACTCCATGGATTCCCTACTGATTTCAAGTTCACACAGGGGAAGAAATCAACAGCTTGTGTTCAAATGGATTCAAGTCCTGGTTCTGCTTCAACTAATGGTTTGGTTTCTAATATGGATCTAGATCCTCATGGCTTTAGTAAAGAATAATACCAGCATATCATTTCTCTCTTCAAGCAGTCACAACTCTCTAATTCAGATGACTTCCCAACTGGTTCATCTGCTATTGCCATGGGTGCATTTGCAGGTATTGCTTGTAATTTTGCCACTTATTCCATTGCTTTATATTGTGCTTCATAGTTGAAAATTAACTCTTGGATTCTAGACTCAAGAGCTACAAACCATATGACACCTCACAAAAACCTCTTACACAAAATCATACCCTTGCCCTTCCCTTATCTAGTAACTTTGACTAATGGCTACAAAGTCAAGGTCAATTGCACTGGTTCTTTACATTTGTGCAGTGACTTTGTCTTAGCCAATGTCGTTCTTATCCCTTCAATTTCAATTCAATTTAATTTATGTTTCTCAACTTGTTGATAAGTTCAACTGCTCTGCTCTCTTTAACAAGGTTTCTTTCTCTATACAGGGCCTTTCTCTAAGGAGGCCATTGGAGATTGGTAGAGAATCCAATGGACTCTATGTCATTCATTCTGCTTTTACTGATAATGTCTATAATTCATATGTAAATGCCATATCTGCTTCTCCACCTGTTCCTAGATGTGATTACAGTGCTTGTACCACTATTTGTAACCCTCATTCTTCTATTAATAAAGCAGATCTTTTTGGCATCAAAGACTAGGGCATATGCCTTTTCATAGAATGAAATCTATTGGATTTTTGTTTGATAAACTTTCTACAGTCCTTTAATTGTCATGTGTGTCCTTTATCTAGACAACAAAGGTTACCTTTTTCTGATAGTTCAATTAAAAATACACAACCTTTTCAACTAATTCATGTAGATTTGTGGGGTCCCTATCACACCAGAACTTACAATGCTTTAGGTATTTCTTGACCATTGTAGATGATTTCTCCAGGGCAACCTGGACTCACCTTTATCCTACAAGAGCAATGCCTTATCTGTCATTAAATCTTTCATTTTAATGGTGAAAAATCATTTTCATACTTCTATTCAAACAATAAGATCAGATAATGCTTTTGAATTAGGATTTAGTACTCAAGCCTCTACTTTCTTTGGTGATTCTGGTATTCTACATCAAACCACTATCCCTCATACTCCTCAACAAAATAGAGTTGTTGAGAGAAAACACAAACACCTCTTAAACACTCCCAAGACATTATTCTTCCAATCCAAGCTTCCTGTTAAGTATTGGGGTGAGTGTGTCCTTACATCCACTTACCTCATCAATAGATTTCTTTCTTCTGTTTTAAACAACATGACTCCTTATGAGAAGCTTCATCATCATCCTCCTTCTTATTCCCAGTTGAGAACTTTTGGTTGTCTTTGCTTTGCCACCTTGCCTAAAGTTGGCAGAGACCAAGAGCTTCTTCTTGTTTGTTTTTAGGTTATCCATTAGGCAAGAAGGTTACAAAATTTTAAGATTAGCCAACCACTTTATTCTATTATCCAGGGATTTAGTGTTTCATGAATCTACTTTTCCTTATCATTCTTCACCTTCCCCTACCTCATTTCCAGCTCAGTCATTCCTTAATTATGAAGATGTCCCTTCTTCATCAGTACTATTTCATCACACCACCTCTGCACGTCCTCCTCAGTCACTTATTACTTCCACTGCATCACCTCATCCACCATCTCCTCCACCACCACTATCTCCTCCTGTCCAACATCCTCTAGTCCCACTTCCTTCAGTTCCAACTAGGCAATCTACCAGAGACAAACATAGACCTAAATATCTCAATGAGTTCATTTGTTCTTCTGTTATCCCTTCTTCTTGTTCTCACCTTCCTGCTTCTAGTTCCAAGTTCTCTTCCACTGATGTTGACTTCATTGAGCCACATTTCTATCAGCAGGCCAATGTTCGCGATGTCCTTGGAACTGGTCTGATCTTTGTTCAGCATGTTTTCACAATTGACCAACTTGTTGATGTCTTCACCAAATCTCTCACTGGTGTTCCTCATCATCGTTTGTTGTGCAAGCTGGGTGTGCACACACCCTCCAGCTTGGCAGTTGGGGGGGGGGGGGGGGGGGGGATAGAATAAGTGAAATAAGTGATCCGAGCTGATTTGTAGTGATTGGGCCTCTTTCTAGTTGGGCCTTGTAATTTCATTTTGTAATTTGGGATCCGACCATGTCCGGATTTAATTTTTATAAAAATACTCTCTCTTTCTATTTTTCTAATTAATGAGAAAATCAGATATTATTTACCATGGTTCTCTCTCTTCGATCTACCCGACTCAACAAATTAGGCTAGAAATTTGTGATTTTTCTCTTCAAATTCAACTGTTAACACTCATTCGAAATCTGGTTTCATAGGCAAAACAGGATCGCTAAAACAAAAAAGTAAGAGAAAAAGGGGAAAAAGAAGAAGCAGTGGATGGATTTGTGGTATTGATTGAATTAGATTTATTTATTTATTTATTTATTTATTTCGCTTCTTTGAATTGCATTTCTTTCACCGCTCTTGGAAACCAAATCATTTTTTCTTTGAATCGTGAATAAAATTATAGGAAGATACACGTCCTTCTCTTAGACACTACATTATTTTGAAACGACACTTAAACGTGCTAACATTTGGAAGGACCCAACTTAAATCCTGTGGTCCACACATGGCCGGCTCAATGGCTAGGCAAATAAGTCAATTTGCCTTAGGCTTCCAGTTTTGGGGGCTGCAAATTTTATGAAGAATAAGTTATGTGTTAATTTTTTCTTAAAGAAAATTGATTATTTATGATAAAAAATCACAATATTTTTATGTATTTATAGGAGTATTATTTTATTCTCTTTAACTTTTTTCAAATAAAAGAAATAAAAAAAAATGTTGGTTTGTTTGTCCGCTTACACTTACACTATTTTATTCTTTTTAACTCCTTTTGTATTCTCTTTTTTTAAATCAATACTCTGTCAAAAATAAGAGTCAAATAGTTAATAGTCGAGAAGTGTTCTTGAACAAAGTGAATTGTAATTCTTTTTTGTTCCTTCTTAGGTTTTCAAGCATTACAACAAGCATATTAAAGTGAGGCATACCAAGTTATCAACTTCTTGAATCAAATACTATCGTTTTAACTCTATTATTTTTATCTCAAATTTGTCAACCTATTAGTGATAGAATTATTTTAACAATTCCTGTAATGGTTGCCTCATTTGAAGAATGTTTTTCAACATTGAAATTGATAAAAATTTACCTAAAATAAACAATTGAAAAAAAATTATTCGAAGAAATCGATTATATAAAAATTATTAAGTAATAATTTTGTATCTTTATCCAAAAAATAAAATAAAAAAAGTTGCATCTAAGAAAAGTCAAAAAATACATTTCAAATAAAATACATATGAAGTTTGTTTAGGTATTAGACTTTTATTAAAGTTTCGCTTTAAGCCTCCAATTATGTGGAGCCGCCCTGATCCGTCCACACTTCCCATTTATTTCATTCACAATAATTATTCAATGGAGGCATGACGCAGATATCCTAAAGATGAAAATAGTGGATTGAATACTGATTATAAAGTTAAAATTACGTTGCATGCATGTGTAGTAGGTTAGTAGCCCATAATGTCATTGGCTTTTTATGATATTTCCCATGTATATATTATCCAAATGAGGCACACCAGTCTAGGGTAGGAATATAGCATATAGTAATAACTATCCGTTATTCATATGAAGTCATGTTTAAAGTTGCTCTCTAGAATTGTGTATATATATATATCCTTTTTTCTAGGAGCAAAAAAATTGATTTCACGTATCTGGAGTAGTTGTGATATGAAGAATGGATAGATATTTCCATATACCAGCACCCAAGATAAAGTTTTTCGCCTTAATTATATTTAATTATTTGTAACAGAATATAAAGCTAAAGAAAAACAAAAAATATAACAAAGAAAAATATATAAATAGTCCTATCACAACTGAATTATAAGTGGGAATATATACTAACCACCCAAAATTAAATGACCTAAATGAAAATACTAGAGTATTTTCCTTCCATCAGTCAAATGAATAAAATTTTAAAAACTGAAACAGAGAAGGAAAAAAAAAAAAAAAAAAAAGCACACCATTTCATTGGACTCATCACTGAGGGCTATGTTCTCATTAACATTAGCCATTTAGATCCAATATAACAGCCCAAATATGGAAACTTCCTTTTAGGTCCGCTTCTTAAAATAGTACAAAACCCAAATTAGAAGTTAGTGGGCTTAGCTGCCTTGTACTTAGTATTTGTTGAACTAACATTTTTGCTCTAAAATTGCTCATATGCATTGTTTTGAGTTGAAAATTCTGTATCCACATTGAAAAATACATGTGCACGCTCTTATCTCATACCGCTTCTTAGTGACCAGATTGTGTAAATATCATTTTAGAAACTCAATGGATAAAAGGTAGTTTCTTAAGTAATCTCTAACGTTGTAGCTCAATTTACTGGCCATCTAGAAAATAGATCGCGACATTATTCTATTGTTGTTGAATCATTGATCTATGTTCGATTGCTCCGACTGTTACTAATTGATTCAGGCTTTCAAACTACTATTCTTGTAACAAAAAAGTATTCTTATGAGATTCATACTTGTGAAGTATATATAACTACATCTCCAGAGATAGTATTTGTATTGATGACCAAAAGAAGCGCGCTTTCAATTCAGCTTTTGGACATTGGCCCAACTATTCAATTTTTTCATTTACGTAATGTCAAAGAGCCCAATTGAATGATTGATGCCTTCTGCTTATTCTGTTAAAGTTTATTTATTGAAAAACTAGCCTTAAGATCAAAACGGAAAGTATTTATTCCTGAAAGAGTTGTTTAAAAGGTAACAAATACTAAAAGAGAAATTGGTATCTTGTGGCCACTAGACCCATTAAATGATAGATAATAACAAGTAACTGCGAAGAATTAACTTGTGGTGACATTCAAGTTGTGAAATTACCACGGGTGACATGTGGGGACCATCCGAAATCAAAACTCAATTAAATTTGGGATTAAGGAGATTGGGGTTCAAAATGTATTTTTTCAAACTTGTTAATCTTTTACAAAATACAAAAACACCCAAAACAATCACTCATTATACAAAAAAAAACACCCATTATACAAAACACCCAAACCGTTTCCTCCCCACTACTCCCACTACTCTCACTTCTTCCATATTTCAAAATCAAAAGTTGTTCATCTCAACCAAAACTCCCATGCAAACCGTTCCTCTTCTTCTTCGCGTCTCTCATCTCTCCTCTTTTCTTCTCAAGTGTCTCTCGTCTCTCGCTGCTGCTGTTGTTGTTGTTGCTGCTGCTTCTTCTTCAACATTAAGGTAAAGTTTTTCTTTCACTTGTTCCAAAAGTTATTTGCTAGAAATTGATGATTTTGGTTATAGAAAAAGAAGAAGAAGAATATGCGTTTGTCTTCAATGTTGTTTATTTTGTTGTTCCATGTTTGAGAAACCCTTATTTGGGGTATTTGTTTCACTTGTTGGGGTTTGTGCGTTTGTAAATAGTGTATATTGTTGTCAAATTATGGGTTTTTGTGCTGTTTTTGTTCTTATTGTCCTTAGGATTTTGAAAAAATAGCTTGCAATCTTGTTGACTTTTTCCAACAGATGAGTAAGTTGCAGCAGCAACTTTAGCACTTGTTTGACAGTTGCAAACATCTGCTGAGGTTGCTTGCTTTAAAAACCCCTTTTCGGTGTATTTTGTAGTGAAGTACTGTTGTTGGTGTTGTTGTTGTCCTGTTATGGTATAGTTTAGGAGAAGAAAGGATTTTATCCAATAAGTGATGAACTTGGGGCAAAACAGTTGTTGCACATACATTTGATGTATTTTGTTTAACTTGTATGGTTGTGTGTTTGTAGTGAAGTAGATGATTTTGCTGTTGTCTTGAAAATAGATGCTTGTTGTTTTGGTTTGGTTTAGGGTTTAGGAAAAGTTTGGATAAAATTCAGGTTGTTATTGTTGTTGTTGTGTGTTTGTAGTAGATGGTTTTGTTGTTGTCTTGGAAATAGATGCTTGTTGTTTTGGTTTGGTTCAGGGTTTAGGAAAAGTTTAGATAAAATCCAGGTTGTTGTTGTTATTGTGTGTTTGTAGTGAAATAGATGGTTTTTTCTGTTGTTTTCCTGGTATGGTTCAGGGTTTAGGAAAAGATATCCAACTTATGATTTTTTTGTTCTTGTCCTGGTATTTATCTGCAACTGTTTATAGAAGATATCCAAAGGATTTGTAGTTGTTGCAACAAGTTCTGCACTTGTAGCAACAAGTAGACAATCTGTTGCAACAACTACAAATCTGTTGGACATAACTTCAATTATTTGGTTCTGTTTGTACAAGATGTCCAACATATTTGTAGTTGTTGCAACGAATTATACACTTGTTGCAACAAGTAGATAATTTGTTGCAACAACTACAAATCTGTTGGACATAGCTTCAATTATTTGGTTCTGTTTGTAGAAGATATTTAACCAATTTTTAGTTGTTGCAACAAGTTATACACTTGTTACAACAAGTGGACAATCTATTGTAACAACTACAAATCTGTTGGACATAGCTTTAGTTATTTAGTTCTGTTTGTAGAAGATATCCAATAACTTAATCACTGATTCAACAACTGAAGAATCTGTTGCAACAATTGATTCAGTTTCTGCAACAACCTATTCACCTGTTGCAACAGTTACATCATTTGTTGCAACAAATTCTTCAGTTATTGGGAAATTCTATTACTTGTTGTATTTTGTTTGATCAAATGCTGCACTTCTTTTTGCCTGTTTACTTTGAATGATGCACTAATCAATTGAAGCTATTTTTTGTTTTTCTCTTGTGTGTAGATAAAATGTCTCTAGCCAAAAGAAAAGTTAAGAAATCAACTGAGGGTCATAGAAATAATAAAAAAAGCTAGAATGCAATCATCATTAGAGAATCTTGCTGATTTAGCAAAATCTATTGCTGAATCAGCAAATGTAGAGAAAGAGACAGCCAAACTGACAATGAATCCTTAGAAAGAGAGGAAGTACAGAGCCAAGAAGTAGTAGATACAATGAACAAAGTGAAGAAGAACTAGAAGCTAAAGAAACTGATGATGGAAAGGACGGATGAAGATGATAAAGAAACTGAAAAGGATAATGCTTCAGAAAATACAGTTCACTTATGGACGATCATAGATGAATTAAGAACAAAGAAGAAAAATAGCGTGAATGCCAATATAATTGCAGAATCTTCTAGTAGATTGGACATAGAACACAACAGACCTTCCATTGACGAGGTCGTCAAGGTTTTCAGTATTGACAAGTACGTCGTGAGGATGCTGTTGAATGAAAATAATGATTTGACCGTTGATCTTGTGGTCAAATCAGGCATGGGCAAGAGCGTTGATAAGTTTAGGGTAATTCTTAAAAAGCAGGGGTTGGAGGATTACTTTAGGAAAAGCTTTTTTGGGGTGAATTTGGATCTGCCTGAAAGGAACGGTGTACGGTTTAAAATGATAATGGTATATGCGCTTATGAAGCGTAGGATTATTTCAGATGCAAAGGATGAGCTTTGGATTAATTATTGTGGCTTGCCAGTTTGCTTTGGCATGAAAGAGTTTGCCATAGTTACCAACCTTAGATGTCATCCTTGTGAGCTTCCTACTGTTATATCGAATAAGCCAGCCCGGACTAGCAAGACAGCCAAAGAAGCCAAAAAGGTAGGAAAGGGTGGAAAAGGTAAGACAGCCAAAGAAGCCAAGAAAGCCACCAAATCAGTCTCACTCTTACCTTTTGGTGGATTTATTTGACGGGGAATGCTTAATTTGGGATTTAGTTGGAATTTTTTTTTATTATAATTTTGGACCCAAATTAACATAATCACAATTTTAAGTGGCCTTTGACCTTGGATGGTCAAAGTTGTCAGCTCTAGTAATTAGTCGACTTGAATGTCACCTTTAGTTGTTGGATTTTGTTATAAGAAAATCAGTCATGACAGTATAATAACAAAATCCAGCAACTAAGTTACTTGTTGAAACAACTCACTCTTTTGTTGGAGACAGCTTCAATTTTTGTCTCTGTTTCATAACAAAATGCAACAACTAAATGACTTGTTGGAACAAGTAACAGATTCTGTTTCATAACAAAATGCAACAACTATATGATTTGTTGGAACAACTAATTTGTTGCAACAAGTAAGTTACTAGTTGCAACAACTCACTTATTTGTTGGAGACAGCTTCAATTTTTGTCTGTTTCATAACAAAATGCAATAACTAAGTGACTTGTTGGAACAAATGAGTGACTCGTTGCAACAAGTAAGTTACTTGTTCCAACTATTTACTTAGTTGTTGGATACAACTTCAGATTTTGTTTATTTCATAACAAAATGCAACAACTAAATGACTTGTTGGAACAAATAAGTGACTTGTTGCAACAACTCACTTATTTGTTGGAGACAACTTCGGTTTTTGTCTCTGTTTCATAACAAAATGCAACAACTAAGTGACTTGTTGGAACAACTAACTTACTTGTTGCAACAAGTAAGTTATTAGTTGCAACAACTCACTTATTTGTTGGAGACAGCTTCAGTTTTTGTCTGTTTCATAATAAAATGCAATAACTATGTGACTTGTTGGAACAGCTAACTTACTTGTTGCAACAAGTAATCTATTTGTTGTAGCAGATTGGTTACTTGTTGGAGACAGCTTCAGTCTATGTTTCATTCAATAACTGTAAAATATGTCCAACATCTATTGTACTTGTTGCAGCAAGTAACATATTTGTTGCAACAAGTAACTCAGTTGTTAGAAAGAGTAGAAGCTCTCCAACAGATTTCACAGTTGTTGCATATAGTACAACAGTTGTTGTAAATTATTTATACACATTTTTAGTAATTCTGGCAATAGATTAGTAAATCTGTTGCGACAACTGCATAATTTATTGCAACTGTGGCAGAAACTACAAAAGCTGTTGCAGGAACAACAATAGCCGTTGCAAAAAGTTCAGAAGCTCTTATACAACAACTTTAGCACTTGTTGCAACAATTGCAACTGCTACTGTAAATTGTTGGAAAATCAGCAACTATACCCAGATGAATAATTGAAATAAAAAAATATTGTTTTTTACTTACCAAATGAGCGGAAAATACTTATGAAGTAATGCCCAGTGCTACACGAATGAAATTCAGTCAAAAAATTATAAAATCGGATGATTTTAATTTTTTTCTTTCTTGAGCAATGGTGGATGAAGAAGAAGAAGAAGAAGAAGAAGAAGAAGAAGAAGAAGAAGAAAAAGAAAGCAGCAGCGGAAGAAGGAGAACAAGAAGAAGAAGAAGAAGAAGAAGAAAGAAGAAGAAGAATTGGGCAACAATGGAGAAACGATGCTGAAGAGGAGCCATTTTTTTTTTATTCATTTTGGTATTTTAGGGTTTATATTGGTTGGGTCAAAACGTTAATAATAAAACTTGGGGGCAAAATATTAAAAATAAAGCTTAGGGTCAAAGTGTTAAAAACGAAACTATTGGGCAAGTCCAAAACTCCTTAATCATCTAAAAAAAAAAAAACATCACCTCTACTCAATAAAAAAATTTCAGTTACCTCCACTCAATTTTAAAACTTAAAAGTTACCTATAATTAAATAGCCCAAGTGACTATTATTTGCAAGTTTTATCTCAATTTAGAGATTTTACAAAATATGAGATTTTACAAAATATTGGCAAATTGTGGCCAACTGTGTTTTTTCTTATTTTTAGACCAAAATTCAGAATCGTAGACCTTATACTTACTCTGTGTTCTCCGTCAGTTTCACATTAATTGCAGATTTAAATTTTTTAATAATAAAGTTGTTGGCATGTTGAATGTTACCATGTGGAACAAAAGCATCATCAACATTCTGAATTTAATTTATGGGTGGTCTTGTTTGTTCACTCTTCTTATAAAGCTTTCTTTCCCCTCAATTGTTGGTTAATTAGCCTGAAGTTGGTTCCTCAAATCCACTTGCTCCAACCACTATAGAACGAAAAAATAAAGATTGATACAACACAAAGTAACAAAGCGATCAATGCAAAAGAGAAGACAATTAAAGAAATTTCTTAGGTTTTATTGTGAAAGAAAGTAGCTTTGTAATGTGTTTTTGCAACAAATATCAAATTTCTGTTTCTTTCATGTTCTTTTTCATTTATTTATTGAAATGGTGTTTTGTATTGTTATGGTGAAATGGCTAGTGGTTCCAGTGGTTTTATAGTAGTTATGCGACAAAGGATGTGTGAAAATGTGAAAACATGAATTTTAATGTGGTGTATATCTATGTATTTTCCCTTGTGTATCGATATGTCTCGTCTATATAATTATGTATATATCCTCTGTATATCATGTAAGAAAATCTGTGTGCGATATATCATATATACAGTGGTATACAATGTTGCGGTGACGTTTTTCCACATAGGTTTCAGCTATGAATTTTGACTCCAAACCAGACCAAATCACCTCCTCGTTTAGGTGTTTCCAACGAATTCCAACTACATTCATTGAATAAATATAGAAAAGCATTTTTAGATAGAAAAATAATTTTTTTTGACAAAGATAATGCAGGAAATAAAGCTTGGCGGCCTGCCATTTATTTCGGCTATGCAGGACTAGATTGAACATTTTATAGGTTATTGAAAGATTTTTTTGAGAAAATACCTCGGATGGGTTGAGAAAATATGAACAAAGAGAGAAAGTTATAAGTTATTTTTTCCCAATTGTTTTTTGTGTTACAGGTGCTAATGCACATTATTGGCTAAATTTACAAGAACGAATCTACAGACTACAAATACTAAGATTTAATCTCGTGATACTTTACAACGTATAATAACATAATATTTTAAGTACATTTTATGTAACCATTTGTTCATAGTTTGATGGCGATTTTCGAATTAGTCTTATCATTAAGTCAATCATAAAAAGGAGAATGGAAAAAGAAAATTAATAAGCAACTAGGTATGCCAAAAACAAATCATATCTTTCTCATTGAGTAGATCAATTTTTCTCCCTTATTACAATACGTGACTCTTATCTTGTTTAACATGCTAGACTTCTCCATAAAGTCAACTTAAACATATTCTATAATTAACGAGATACAATATACTAGTCAAGTAGCTAAATGCATTAACATGGAACTAATTAAGCACAAGTTACTTAATACTTGATGTCATGAAGTTCATGAACATCAAAATAAGCCTTAATCTCGTCATCAACTATTAATATAGTCTTGTACTGATATCGACGAGCAACGTATAGAAAGTACAAATTCAACACTCCAAGCATTGCAATGATATAGTAGAAATTCTCAAATCTACCCGCATTAATGTCATCAATTAACCAACTTGGATGTCCATGTACCCCTGTAGTTTTATCCAAAATGTTCACTAACAAGATGCTTAAATAACTTGCACCAACCCATGTGAAACTAAACATAGAATTAGCCATACTGCTCATATTCTCAGGAGACTTCTTATTGTAAAACTTAATCTGACATTAAAAGCCTTGGCAAATCCCATGAATATTAGTTGCGGAGCTAACCACATGACGGTAATATGTGCAACTCCATCAGGAATATTATGCATTAAAGCCGAATTCCTTCTCATTTCCTCAATTAGCCCGCGACAACCATGGACAAAATTGAGAAAACCCTGCCAATTCCAATCCTTTGTAACAATGTGATTCCACCTTCAATTTTCGTAATTTTTTCTGATGAATGGTACGATGAATCGATCGAAGATAGAGAGCCATGTACTTACAGTGATCATCCATGTAATAGAGAGGGTACCGGGTGGGATTTGAAATTTGGGGCCGAGATGACGGTCCATTTTTTGAGCTTGTAAGAATGTAAATATGTTTTGTTGTCCCACGACTAGGAAAAAAATGACCCCTATTGACCAAACTGGAATTATTTTGAGAAGGTATTTTACTTCTTCTATTTGTTGGATACTGCACAGCCTCCATTTATTTGAACTTGTTCCATCAATGTTAACTTCAATATAGTTGCTTTATTCAAGGACCTGCGTGAAAATACTCTAATATATAAGTAACATTGTAAAAATCAAATAAAGTGTTAATCCAATAAAATTAAAGAATATGCATCACTTGTACTTATCCGTTAAAGGGAGTTTTTTCATGATGGACCCTTTAGATAAAGGGGGATCATAACATACTCCGTTACTCTCGCACTCATCTGGAAACTTAAGTTCACGTTTTTTGTAAGACTCGACAAAAACCTGAACAATGCTCGTGAAAATACTTCCTTCGGGCTTCACATAAACGTACACTTTCCTCCCGTTGATGAATAAAATGAGAGACAAGAACATGAGCATAGCGGGGATGCCGAATCCAATTACCCAGCTCACAGAATCTTGAATATACACCACAAGAGTAACTAGACTACAAGAAAAAATATATCTGGCAACAAAATTATTTTTGTTGCCATAGATTGATTATTGTTGCAAAAAATACTTTTGACAAACAAAATATGGTTTTTGTTGCATAGACTTTTCTCAACGGCTGTTATTGCAACAATTTTTTTTCTTTGTTGCCAAAAGTACTTTTTGCAACAATAATCAATACTATGACAACAAAATTAATTTTTTTGGCAACAAAAATGTTCATTTGTCAACAATAAAACTAAGTTGTTGCTAAATGTTAAATTTTTTGTTGCTATTTCTATACTTTCTTGTAGTGCTGCAATGATCAAAATCACATTCAATGAAGTGTAATACAAATTAACGAAGCTTGCAATTCCTTTTCTTCCTTCATTTGTTGTTGAATCAAACTGATCCACTCCAATTGGGATGCTATAGGGCCTTATGCCACCAGACCCAATGTTAAAAAGATAATAGGCTCATTATTATTAAGCCCATCTATGATTTGTCAGGCCCCATGCATTCTTGGCCCACTTTGTAAGGAGAGGGGTGCAGCTGAGGTAACCAAGGTATCAAGGTCAATGTCAGCATTCCTGATATTTGGCACAAATATCTAGATTTAGTGTCATTTGCACTTCACTTCTTAGCACTTTAATCGCAATTTTTAATGCAAATTGTTGTATAAGATCTTATGTTGGTATGCTTGTATGAATAGGTACAACAGGGACCAATGGAGGGTATTTCGAGCAGTTTTTGATTGAATCTGAGGCTGTGCATGTTGGTTGAACATGGGAAGGAAGTTCCAGCACTTGAAGGCAGAATCCAACCACTGAAGGGTCTCATGCGCTGGCTATGTGTCGCACAGCCAACACACAAAAACCCCATCTCTGAATCTCAGACAGGCCATGCATTGGCCATACACACAGAGGAGATCATGTGCTGGCCATGCGACGCATAGTCAGCGCACAAGCGGTGTCAGTTGTCCTACTTGGATCGGGATTAGGCCAACCTATCCTATATTTACCCTAGCGTATAAATAGTCGTTTTTAACATTAGAAAGGCGACTTGGATGAATTTTGAGACTTGTGAAACTCTTTCTAGGTTTTATTCCTCTTCTATTACTTTTCTTTACATTGAAACCCTATGTTAATCATGAATTCTTGTTTCCATTCTCGAATCATGTGTAACTAAATACCGTAATTCTGGGGTTGTGGCGTAGCCATGAATATTGATGTTTGACAAGTATTTCAATCTTAGTAGCTTGTTTGTATGCAATTGCCTCTTTACTTCTGTGCTTAATTGCTTGATTGTCTGCGCAATAGTTGAGTTCTATTTACTAATCGACACCCGTGCTTGGGAAAGACGTTGTCACTATGGAGGAGAAATAACGAGATTGTGATCTGAATATCCCTATAGTTGGGTCAGGATTTGTGACTAGGGTAGGAATATACTTAGTTACCGCAATCAATTTCATGCCGTGCTCTTATTGCATTTTTGATAGGTCAATACCATAGGAATATAGGAGGCGAGTTATCTTGAATCGGCGAGTAGTGGTTCGGGAGAACACTACGAGATTAATAATCCGGTTAATTGACAATTGTGAACAAAGTTGCTAAGGTGGGATACTTGAATGACTCAATAGGATTGGTGAACAGACCACGACCCTGGAATACTTCTAAAATCTTGATAAAAGCAGTATTCAAATACGTTCTTAGCATAAATTTTGGTTACATTGTTGGTTATTTTTATTACAGCATTAGTTTAAAAATAACCAAAACTTTTATTCTTTACTTGCATAGGTAGTAGCAATAGTTTATTTTCGTGAAAGTATTGGTCATAAGTCTCTGTGGGTTCGACATCCGATTTTATATAATCACTATATTACTTGTACGACCACGTACACTTGCGTGTGCATTTGGACGCAACAAGTTTTGGCGTCGTTGCCGGGGACTTAGAAGTCAATTATTTTTTCCATAATAAATTGTATTGCTATACTTATCCAGGTATTAACGTCTTGATCTTAGCTGCTACTTGATTGCAGGTACTTTACTCGAATGCGAAGGATTGTGAGTCAAAACAATCTTGAGGAATTCGATCCTAAGCCTGAATGTACTTTCAATCGGCGCAGTCGAGATTTGAATTTATTGCAGAACCCGCGAGCTGTAGCAGAGTTACCTTTGGTCATGGCTAATAATCAACCAACGAAATTGAGAGAGTTGCAATGCCTCGTGTGGCGGATGCCACTTCAAGCATTGTCAAGCCCACCATCGAAGGGCACTTTGAGCTGAAGCATCCTATGATTCAACTACTTCACTCTAGTGGGAAATTCACGGGAATGTCGCACGAGGATCCTCAGCGTCACATCCATACTTTTCTGCAGATTGTCGATACTTTTGCTACTGGAAGGGTCACTAAAGAATATGTGCGGCTGACACTGTTCTCCTTCTCTCTATTGGGGAATGCAGGTAACTGGTTATTAGCAGAGCCCGCCAATTCTATCACTACGTGGGATGACTTGGCGACGAAATTCTTGACAAGGTTCTTTCCACCAACAAAGACAGCTCGCCTCCGAAGGGAGATCATGTCATTCAGGCAGAAAAATAGAGAAAATTTGTATCAAGCCTGGGAGAGGTTTAAGGGTCTCCTCAGAGATTGTCCTCACCACCATCGAACGAATGAAATTCTGGCACACACATTTATTGAGAGTCTGGATGCCCAACATAAGTCATCACTAGACACTGCTGCAGGAGGGCAGGCTCTTGATCTAAGCTATGAATAACTATTCATACTATTGAACAGGTTTACTCAGAGCACTCCAGACTGGCGGGATGATGCAGCTAGCAGTTCAGTTAGGAAGGCACCGGGTGTCTTTGAAGTGGATAATTTTACAACACTATCAGCACAGATTGATGTCATGCTCACTGAAATCAAGAAGTTAACTGTTGCGCAAGCTCCACTACAGGTGCATGCAGTGCAACAAGCCATCGTTTTTTGTGAAGTCTGTGGAAAAGGTCACAACAGTGATGCATGCCCTGCAAAACCCGCATCCATATACTTTGTGGGTAATGAAAGCAAGGGGCAAGGAAACAACAATCAATACGGGAATTCTTACAACCCAAATTCGAGGAATCACCCAAATTTCAGGTGGAGTGACAACCCAGGTACTCAGAAACAGAACTATCATCCAGCACCTACTCCTTAAGCACCCACGAACAGTATGGAAGAGATGATGAAAAAGATGATGGGTGATATGCAGAAGATAATGATAGACCAGCAGAAGTTGATAGCAGATAATCAGAATCGCGATTTGGCTGTCCGGAATTTAGAGAGGCAGATGGGACAGATAGCTGGTGCACAAAATACTAGACCACCTGGAGGACTTCCAAGTGATACGGATGTGAATCTCAAGCCTTGAAATTCGGTGACTCTTAAAAATGGGAGAGAACTAGAAGAAGTGGCTCCGAAGAAAACCAGTCGAGTAGAAGCTGAAAAAAAGAAGATTACCGAGGAGATGATTGAAGAAGAGAAGGTAGTCAAGACACCAGTGACAAAGCAACCACAACCCGTGGTTGCAAAGCCACCACCTCCATTCCCTCAACATCTGGCAAGATAGAAATAAGAGGCGACTTACAAAAAGTTTCTTGATTTGCTTAAGCAGGTACACGTGAATATCCCATTGGTTAATATGCTGCAGGGTATTCCAAAGTATGCTAAGTACATCAAATATATTGTTGCAAACAAAAGTAGATTCACAGAATATGCCACCGTTGCACTTACTGAGGAGTGCACTTCGCAGATTCAAAACAGGTTGCCCACTAAGTTGAAAGATCCCGAAAGTTTCACGATTGAGATTATTGGGAAGCAGGTTGTTGCTCGAGCACTATGTGATCTTGGTGTAAGTATAAATCTGATGCCTTCATCTATCTTCAGAAAGCTAGGTTTGGGCGTGCCCAGACCAATCACTATAGTTCTTCAGCTGGCGGACAGATCGTTAGCAAGACCAGAAGGCATTATTGAAGATGTATTGGTGCAAGTGGGGTCGTTGATAATTCCTGCAGACTTCGTGATTTTGGACTTCAAGCTAGACCCGGAAGTCCCATTTATTTTGGGGCGTCCATTCTTGGCCATAGGGAGAGCACTTACTGATGTAGTTGTCGGGCAGCTCACCATGAGAGTACATGATAAAGTTGAGGTCTTCAATGTATACCGAGATCTGAAGATGCCTGCAATCTATGAGGATCTATCCGCCATTACTGTTCTGAATGATGATACACGAAGGCCACTCATCACTTCTCATGATCCGTTGGAGAGAGCCTTAGTGGGGGATGATATTTTTGGTGACACGGTGGCATTTGAAATGGGGCAGATCCTGGATATGACGAGTATTTATATTCGGGCAGGCGAGTTTGAGCACTTAGACAGGACAATGGGAGTAACTCTGAAGTTATCAATTGAAGAGCCTCCGAAGTTGGAATTGAAGCCCCTGCCCGCCCATCTTAAATATGCATTCTTAGGCGAGGGTGATACCTTGCCAGTGATATTGGTAGCAGAGTTGACCAACGAAGAGGTTAGTATTCGTTTGGAAGTATTGAAGTCTCACAAAAGGGCATTGGGGTGGCAGATATATGATATTCAGGGAATTAGCCCCACTCTATGCATGCACAAGATACTCATGGAGGATGATCATAAGCCTAGCGCACAGCATCAACGGAGACTGAATCCGGTGATGAAGGAGGTTGTAAAGAAAGAGGTAATAAAGTGGTTAGATTCAGGCATTACTTTTCCCATTTCGGACAGCAAGTGGGTGAGCCCAGTGCAATGCGTCCCGAAGAAAGGAGGGATGACAGTTGTGAAAAATGACAAAAACGAGCATGGATTATCCTACTAGAATAATCACTGGATGGAGAATTTGCATGGATTATCGCAAGTTGAACGAGGCAACCAGAAAGGATCACTATCCCATTCCCTTCATCGATCAAATGCTAGACATGTTAGCCGGGCAAGAGTTTTATTATTTTCTAGATAGCTATTGCTCCGGAGGATCAGAAGAAGACCACGTTTACATGCCCATATGGTACATATGCTTTCAAACGCATGCTATTTGGGTTGTGTAATGCACCGACGACTTTCCAAAGGTGTATGATGGCTATCTTTTCAGAGATGATTGAGGACTTCGTAGAAGTGTTCATGGATGATTTTTCGGTATTTGGGAACTCTTTTGAGGTTTGCCTAAAGAATCTAGACCGAGTACTTGCGAGATGTGAAGAGACTAACCTGGTCTTAAATTGGGAAAAATGGCACTTTATGGTCCGAGAAGGCATCGTCCTTGGGCACAAGGTTTCAAAGAGAGGGCTGGAGGTGGATTGTGCTAAAGTGGAGGTCATTCAGAAGCTTCCACCCCCTGTATCAGTCAAGGGTGCGTGCAGTTTCCTCGGGCATGCAGGATTCTACAGACGCTTCATAAAGGATTTTTCGAAGATCTCGAGTCTGATGTGCAGGTTACTTCAAAAGGAGGTGAAATTCCTATTTGATGATGCTCGTATTAAGGCCTTTGAAGGTTTAAGAGAAAAGACATCATTTGACCCCTGAACTTGGCACGAAAACTTAGTTTAGCAACTAAACTTAAGTTGTATTTATTTACCCCCCTTAACAACTTTCAAGTTAATTAAATACCCCCTTAGTGGATGACGTGGCAAGAAAGTGTACCCAATTTCTTAAAAGTGCGTGAGAGGAAAAAAATAACACTAAAAGTGGTCCCAACTGTAGATATGTCATCTTGTAATTGGATGATATATTAAGATTTTCTTAATATTTTATTTTCCATTTTAAATTAACTTTTTCCTTTTCTTTCTTATTCTTTTCCCTTTCTCCTTTTTCCAACCCCCCCCCCCCCCCCACCTAAACCCGCCCTCCATCTCCTTCTTCCCCATCCTCTCGCTGTATCTGCTCTCTATCCTCATGTTCTTTCTTCTTCTTTTTTATTTTTTTTCCTTTCTTTTTCTAGATAAATTGAAGAGAGCAGATATTCTTTTTCTAGATATGCTTGTTGTTCAAACCCAATTTCTGAAAATTGCCCAATTTAAAAAATACCCACTTATCTAAATCACTTATTTCTCCACTTTTTGTTACAATTTCGTCCTTTGAAGCTTCATATCTTCAGTTACAAAGCACACAAAGCAAAAAACTCACTTGAATTGTTGTGGTATGCTTGAAACGATGGGGAATAAGGAGAGGGAGAGGAGGGGTGAGTGGGGGCGGAGGGATGGGGGCAGCAACAACAACACATAAATGAGGAATTATGATTTCCTTTCCTATTTTATTATCGAATAACAGAAGTAAGAATTCCCCTACTTCAACTGCCACCTTATTTCGTGGTATACTTTATCTTTGACAGTGTCAATTTATTTTATACAAAATTATTATATTTATAGTCGTTAATTTATTAATTTATTTCTCTCCAACATTTAATCCATGGAAGAAGAATAGGGTGGGTTAGTGATGAGTTATGCTATGAATTAGGGAACGGGTGGAGTTTTGTTAATTTTATACAATTAGTTTTTTTTTTTGGTTTGGGATGGTGTTGAAGAAATGAATGTATTTCAATTTGGTGTTGATTCTGGGTGTTGTTCGTACGTGAATGTTGTTGAAGAAAGAAGAAGATAGCAGCAGCGATTTGGGGGAAGAAGGAGAGGGAGCGGGGTTTGAGGGTTAGAAGGAGAAGGGGGTTTAGGGGTCATGGGGTCCATTTTTAATAAAATAATAAAATAGGGAAAGAATGAAGAAGAAAGAGAAAAACTAAATAATTAAAAAAATATTTAATGACGTGGACCAATCACCAGGCGAGTTGTGAACAACACCAAGATCTCATCTGGTCCAGGCCGTTAAGGGGGGTATTTAATTAACTTGAAAGTTGTTAAGGGGGGGGGGGGGGGGGGTAAATAAATACAACTTAAGTTTAATTGCTAAACTAAGTTTTCGTGCCAAGTTCAGGGGTCAAATGATGTCTTTTATCAAGGTCTAAAGAAGAGGTTGGTAACTGCACCAATAATCATTGTACCTGACTAGAACTTGCCATTCGAGTTGATGTGTGATGCGAGTGACAATGCTGTGGGGGTTGTGTTAGGACAACGACGAGAGAAAGTTTTTCATTCTATCTACTATGCCAGCAAGATGTTAGACGTTGCCCAAATGGATTACACGGTAACAGAGAAGGAGCTGCTAGCCGTGGTTTATGCTTTTGATAAGTTTCGATCCTATCTTGCTGGGACACATGTTATTGTCTATACAGACCACGCAGCCATTCGCTACTTGTTCAGCAAGAAGGATACTAAACTCAGGTTGATTCTCCTTTTGCAAGAATTTGATATTGAGATTAAGGATCGTAAGGGAGCTGAGAACCAAGTCGCAGACCATTTGTCTAGATTGGACAACCATAATCATTTTGTGGAGGACGTCCAAATTCGAGCGTCGTTCCCTGATGAGCAGCTATTTACTATTCCCGCTGCCGAAGTCCCATGGCATGCTGATATTGTGAACTTGATAGTAAGTGGGGTGTACCCCTCAGAAGCCACCTCACAGCAGAGAAAGAAGTTGTATCATGACTCCCGATTTTATATATGGGATGAGCCGTATTTATTCAAGCAAGGGACTGATCAGTTAGTGCGGAGATGCATTCCACAGACCGAGGTGAGTCAAGTGTTAGAGAGTTTTCATTCTTCCCCATATGGAGGGCACTTTCAGGGTTATCGTACTGCTGATAAGGTTTTATAATCTGGCTTCTATTGGCCCACTCTTTTCAAAGATGCTCATGCATTTGCTAGAAGTTGCGACAGATGTCAACGAACGGTAAACATCTCTAAGAGGCACGAGATGCCTTTGACAAACATATTGGAGGTAGACATATTTGACGTCTGGGGCATCGATTTTATGGGTCCCTTCCCACCGTCCTTCGGTAACAAGTACATTCTGCTTGCTGTCGACTATGTTTCAAAATGGGTAGAGGCAGTCCCTCTCCCAACCAATGATGCGAAGGTGGTGGTAAATTTTTGCGAAAGAACATATTCGCAAGGTTTGGAACTCCGCGGGCAATGATTAGTGATGGTGGTGCTCACTTCCGCAACAACTTTTTAAAGAACCTTCTAGCAAAGTATGGGGTGAAGCATAACGTCTCCACAACTTACCACCCACAGACATGCGGACAGGTAGAGGTCTCGAATAGAGAAGTGAAGCAAATCCTAGAGAAGACCGTGAATGCTCAGAGGAAGTACTGGGCAATGAAGTTGGATGACGCCTTGTGGGCGTATCGCACAGCATATAAAACCCCCATCGGAGCGTCTCCTTACAGGTTAGTTTATGGGAAAGCGTGTCATCTGCCGGTTGAATTAGAGCATAAAGCATATTGGGCAATAAAAAAGCTCAATCTTGATATGAATCTAGTGAGAGAGAAGAGATTGCTCCAATTACATGAGGTTTATGAATTCAAACTAGGGGCGTATGAGAATGCAAAGCTATACAAGGAGAAGACTAAAAGATGGCACGACAAACATATCCAGCATCGTGAGTTTGTGCCAGGGCAGTAGGTACTACTCTTTAACTCGAGACTGAGGTTTTTTCCGGGCAAGTTTATGTCCCATTGGTCTGGACCATTTGTAGTGACTAGAATCACCCCCATGGTGCAGTCGAGATACAAACCATGGATGGGGTGCGCAAGTTCTTGGTGAATAGGCAGCGTCTCAAGCGATATTGGGGCGGTGATTTTGACAAAGAGAAGGAGCAAGTTCTCCTTAATAATGAGTAGAAAAGAATCTGCGTCGTGCCGCGACGTTAGCTAAGGCGCTTCTCGGGAGGCAACCCGAGTTTGTAATGTAACAATTCAAAATAAAAAAAAAGTACAAAAAGTGTCGTGCCACGACCTTAACTAAGGCGCTGGTTAGGAGGCAACCCAATTTTTGTAGCATATATGTCATGTTTGTTCATGTTGCAGGGCAAAGGGAGGCACGGGAACTCGAAACGAATGCAAAAACAGTAAGAATCGAGATCCAGGTTTGTTTATGTTTTGCCTATGCGTCGCATGGGAATCTCACACAAGGTAAGCAGGACAAAAATTTGGCTAAGTATAAAGTTCAGAAGGGGGGGTGTTGTGCGTTGGTCATGTGTCGCAGGGCCAGCACATGGTATGCACTCAGAGCAAAAAAATTTATCTAAGTATAAAGTTCAGAAGGGGGGGCATTGTGTGTTGGTCATGCGTCACATGGCGAGTGCATGTTCGGCACTCAAAGTCAAAAAATTTCCAAGTATAAAGTTCAGAAGGGGGGGGGGGGGTGTTGTGCGTTGGTCATGCGTCGCATGTCCAGCGCACGGGTCGACCCGATTCGATTTCTTTTAAAAGAATAAGACACGGACGACCCCCCAATAACCCTCACTTCTCACAAACTTTCACCCTCTCTCTACAAAACACCCCCACTTGAACCCAAATCCTAAAACCCTTCTCCCAATCCCTTTCAACTCTAAGAAAGGTAGTGTCAATCATCTCACATTACAACATAAGGTAAGATTTGGTGTGCTTTTACTCATGGAAACCCCTTTCCCTTTTTACCCTTTATGTTGGTATGGAACATTGATAAACCATGGTTTATGGGGTTGGGCGAATTGGGGTGAGGTTTTGGTATTGTTGTGTTGGTAATGGGTGTTGGATGCAAGAACAATGATTCCCAAAAATAAGGGAGGGTTTTATAATCCTCCATTGTTGCAAAACTCCAGGGATAGTCCTATGCCCACAAGTTGTTTGATAAAATTCCTAAATCAAGTTTCTTGTGATTTTTGTGAAGTCTTGAGTAGCAAATAAACTTAAAACAACATTCAAAACCATGGGGCATTGCCGTGAACAACCATAGGTCCTCCAACATGATTTTCCTTGTTTTGTAGAATAGTTTTTTTTAGTCGTGTTTCTTTTTGAATCTTTGGTCTCATTAATTTTGTTCGTTTTAGTCTCTAGATTAGTTAACTTCTTTGTTTCATATTTTTTGCACCATAGTTTGTAGTAAGTGTGGGGTGTTTCACGACCCCACACTTGGGCTTAACTTGCGGGCGACAAAGTGAAGTGTTAGCGTACAATAAGTATGGGGTCATTTCACGACCCAACTTGGGCTAAATTTGCTAATACCGTTGGATGGTTATGTTGTGTATCTCTACAGGTACAATGGTGACCAAGGGAAAAGGTAAAGTTGACGAGTCGGGCCCGTTACAACGTTCCAAGAGGAGTAGAGGGGGCAAGCACACCGCTACTAAGAAAGGGGCAACAACTCGTAGTGGCAAAAAACCAGTGGTCCTTATCCCTCGGGCTTCTTCCCAGAGGCCGCGACCCACCTTCCACGGGACTGGTTTGGCAGAAGAATGGTACAAAGAGTTTCCTCTGGCTGATGGATATATGCATGAACGGGCTGTCAATAAGGTAGCATTGAAGAAAAATTTCAAGGGAATTTACAATAAAATAATCGGAATGGGCTGGAACTCGGTATTTGATAACCCAGGGCCGGTAAACATTGACATGGTTCTGGAGCTTTACTCCAACATCATTTTGGCAAGAACAAAGGGTGGCGAGCCTCATCATTCGGTGAAATTGAGAGATGAATGGGTGTCGTTGACATCCTCAACTTTATGTGCACAATTGGGAGTTCCCGACCATCTCGTGGAGCCATTGCTTGAGTTCATCAAAAGGCCTGACTATAAGGCCATTCGGAAAACCCTGTGTGAGCCTGATTCTAAGGCCAAGTGGGCACGATACAGAGAGGACCCTAGGAAGCACAAGACTATGCTAATGGGTGATTTCATGAAGGAGGCACGAGTGTGGCTAAAACTGCTCAACTACCGCATTATGCCATTTGACCACTTCACTACCGGGTTGAAAGAGCGAGTGGCCATCGTGTACTTCTTCTTGACGGGGCAACCTGTCAACCTTGGATACTGGATGCTTCATGATATGATCCGCATCAGAGAGGGCAAATCCCTTAAGCTTAGCTTCGGTAACACACTTACAGCATACCTGAGGAGATTGGTCTCGCATTTGGAGAGTAAGTATGACAGGGTGCTTGAGTGCCTGGATAATATGATTGACATCTCTAATGTCAAGTCCCCTGATCAGAGCACTAAGCTTAACTTGAATGCAGCCCAAGAAAGATCGGCTCAGTCTACTGTATTGGCGCAGATCTACAAGATTGCGATGATAGCAAGTGAGCAATTTGAGTTAGACCTCTCCAGTGTGTTTGTGGAGTGCCCTCACACCACCCACTCATGGATTCTAGTTGGAGAGGAGGGCAAGTTGCCCGCTGATGAGGACTTGTGCTCCGCTGACCTCATAGCAGCCGAGATGGAGGAAGGTAGTGAAGAAGAATCTCAAGCACAAGATGCTGACAATGAGGAGGAAGAAGATGCCGAGCCGTCTGATGGCGAGGCTGAGTCTGAGAAGGATGACGACTAGGCCCTAGGTGGCCACAGAGAGTATTTCTTGCCTTTGTTTTTTAAAATTTTCATTCTATATGCTTCAAGGGCAAAGCATGATTTAAGTGTGAGGTGGGAAATACGTCCCTTGTAACAACATTTTGAGGTTAAGGATGGTGATCAAGTGCCATAGGTTTCTTTTTGGTAGTTTGTGTTAACCTCAGAGTAAAAAAAATAATAATAAAATATATATATATATATATATATATATATATATATATATATATATATATATATATTGAGTCATTTTAGATTTTCTCTGTAGCTTTTTGAGTCCCTCATTAGTGGCACACACCATCCACCTCCTTAGGTTTTCTTATGGCCTCGGTTCTTTCCTAAGGGGGGGGGGGGGGGGACCTTTGAACCGGGTTAGATTTTTTTAGTTTTTGTAAAAAGGTGTCGTAGGAGTCAAGCCTGTTAGACCACTTGAATGCTAGGTGCTCAGGTTAGGTGGAATGTGAAAGCCATGAGTTGTTCTTGATGATGTTTAAAAATCATGCATGAAAAGAAGTAAGCTCTCTCGAAACACTTTTGTAGTGAATTGCATTGACTCATGTATGACCCACTTGGCATAATTTGTGATAGTTGCTTGATTGGAGGGTTGTATGAATCTGTTTTATATTGATTATGTGTTGTGTGTGATGTGAGGAAACTCTTGTATGATCCATGCTTGATAGTGATGACTAGAACTTGCTCGGTGTGTTCGTGAAGTGAAATTGAGTGAGAAGTTTAGGAAGTGATCTAGGCATTTCTTTGTTAGCCAAATTTCGAAACATCGCTTGCCTACCCTTTGTGTATATATATCCCTAGTCAACCCCGTTGAGCATTTAGCTTTTCTTTTGACAACAGCCAATTAGCCTATCCCCGTTGTTTTTATTGACCAATTTTTTTATCCTTGTTTACTCCTTAGGCACTTTTAATAGCGAATTGTGGAATTGGAGTTGGGATGCGAAACTAAGGAAGGGTTCGTTGAATGAAGTTGAAAGGAAGGCTATTGGTGCACTTGAGTGTTTTGAAAGCTAGTAGTGGGAAGTATGAGTGCAAACTTTAAAAATAAAAAAATAAATAAAAAAAACTGAACTGAAAAACAGAAAATAGAAACTGTCTAGTTAGTAGTTTGCTTTCTTAATATGGTTTCCCACTAGCTAGTCGAAAATAGGATGGCACTTAAAGTTGAGAAAAGAAATGATTGATGACGGGATAAAATGGGTAGCTTGTGGCTGAAATTCAGGGTTGATGAAGGAGGGTGCTAAATAAACTATGTTGTGATGTATTAAAAGTGCTTAGGGTGGTTAGTCACTATTTCCAAAAATATATCCTACCCTTCCCTTAGCATACATTACAACCATACAAGTCCTAGTGATCCTAAATTCATCTCACTCTAATTTGTGGAACGGTTACACTACGGGCAAGCCTATGGTTCGTTATGTTTGAGCAGTGGATATTCTTTGTGAGAGTCAGCGATCTTGTGTGCAACTTATGTCCATTGACATATGTTGTTAACTTTGTGTGAAATATGTACAACGCTTTTTTGGGTGAGGACACATAATTGATAGGAGATGGGTGAAGTACTCCCACTCGGTCAAGTAGCAGACTCTTTGTGTTTTGAGTGGTGTCTGGATTCATATGCATGTTTTTGAATGTGTCGTTTCTTGAGAGATTTGGTTGCTAATATTTGGAAGCGTAAGAAAATGTTTGTTTTGAAGCAGTTGGCATGACTTTTGAGAGAATTGGCTCAATGTGTATGTTTTAATGTGTTTTCGAAACTTTCATATCCGCCGAATCCTGATGTAGACCTATTTGAGTGGCATGGCTGTAAGAAGTACTAGGGAATGTTGGATAAGTGGTTGCTCGAGGGCGAGCAAAGTTTAAGTGGGGGGTGTTGATATTTGGCACAAATATCTAGATTTAGTGTCATTTGCACTTCACTTCTAGCACTTTAATCGCAGTTTTTAATGCAAATTGTTGTATAAGATCTTATGTTGGTATGCTTGTATGAATAGGTACAACAGGGACCAATGGAGGGTATTTCGAGCAGTTTTTGATTGAATCCGAGGCTGTGCATGTTGGTTGAACATGGGAAGGAAGTTCCAGCACTTGAAGGCAGAATCCGACCACTGAAGGGTCTCATGCGCTGGCTATGCGTCGCACAGCCAGTGCACAAAAACCCCATCTCTAAATCTCAGACAGGTCATGCATTGGCCATGCACCACACAAGCAACACACAGAGGAGATCATGCGCTGGCCATGCGACGCATAGCCAGCGCACAAGCGGCGACAGTTGTCCTACTTGGATTGGGATTGGTCCAACTTATCCTATATTTACCCTAGCGTATAAATAGTCATTTTTAACATTAGAAAGATGGCTTGGACGAATTTTGAGACTTGTAAAACTCTTTCTAGGTTTTATTCCTCTTCTATTATTTTTCTTTACATTGAAATCCTATGTTAATCATGAATTCTTGATTCCATTCTCGAATCATGTGTAACTAAACACCGTAATTCTGGGGTTGTGGCGTAGACATGAATATTGATGTTTGACAAGTATTTCAATCTTAGTAGCTTGTTCGTATGCAATTGCCTCTTTACTTCTGTGCTTAATTGCTTGATTGTCTGCGCAACAGTTGAGTTCTATTTACTAATCGACACCCGTGCTTGGGAAAGACGTTATCACTATGGAGAAGAAGTAACGAGATTGTGATCTGAATATCCCTATAGTTGGGTCAGGATTTGTGACTAAGATAGGAATATACTTAGTTACCGCAATCAATTTCATGTCGTGCTCTTATTGCATCCTTGATAGGTCAATACCATAGGAATATAGGAGGCGAGTTATCTTGAATCGGCGAGTAGTGGTTCGGGAGAACACTACGAGATTAATAATCCGGTTAATTGACAATTGTGAACAAAGTTGCTAAGGTGGGATACTTGAATGACTCAATAAGATTGGTGAACAGACCACGACCCTGGAATACTTCTAAAATCTTGATAAAAGCAGTATTCAAATACGTTCTTAGCATAAATTCTGGTTGCATTATTGGTTATTTTTATTACAGCATTAGTTTACAAAACAACCAAAACTTTTATTCTTTACTTGCATAGGTAGTAGCAATAGTTTATTTTCGTGAAAGTATTGGTCATAAGTCTCTGTGGATTCGACATCCGATTTTATATAATCACTATATTACTTGTACGACCACGTACACTTGCGTGTGCATTTGGACGCAACAATTCCCAGTCAAATAAAGCAACAAAACGAGTTTTTGAGACCACTAAGAGAAACTAAAGTTTTGAACAAAAGTTTTGAGTAAAGCAACATTGGAGAATTTGAGTGGAACTGGCTACAATTTGACATGAAAGCATATAGTTTATGTCTGATGATGAGAAAACTATGTACCCAATCAGGTTACTTATAAAGTAACTACAGAAAATATCACATGTTAAAATTCACCAAGTTTGCAAATCCTTTGTGAAAGGTTACGTTACACTGTCTTCCTTCGAACTGTTTAAAAGCTTCTCTTATTTTTCTGGTTGCATTGTTTTTTGAAGCAGTGGTAATATGGTACTACAATTTTTCATTCAAAGTAAAATGAGAATGGTATAAATTGTTTTATATGTGTAAATTGGCATTCTTTAAAATAAACTAAAAAGAAAAATGTGTCGCATAAATTAGGACAGAGGAAGTATAGACTATCTATATATGTGTGTTGTCTTATGGCAGAGCATACTAAAGCAAGTGGTATCATTCAACATCGGTTCGTCACAAAATGTTACTAATATAGAGAGTAGAGTACCGTATTGGTAGCAGAGTTATTAGAGATTGAAAGGGCACGTACCATCATTTGGAAAACGGAGGCAAAAGAAATAGTCCAAAATCGACCAATATATGCATTGGAAATGAAGGCACCCAAGAACAAGGGAGAAATATGCAAATCCAAAGAATATATTAAGAACATTGGTAGCAGAGACTTGTTCCACATGAAACACTGTTGTCAAAAACTGGATGAAGTTTGCCGTTAGCCCTACTGAGGCTAGCCTCTCAAATGTATCATTCCCTGCAAGAAATATTTGAAAGTTACGTTGAAGTTGTGTTGGTATTAGATCGCCACTACCGATGTTTGTGATGACGAAAGATATTTGTAAGTATTAGATGAAATGGTCAAAATATATGCAAGTTGACCCGAACACCAGTATTATATAAAAATAAAAAGACAGGAGCTTTTGAAAGGGAAAGAAAAATGACCTAGAACATAAGGCATAGCCCTCCATCCACCAGGCTTTCTCGTGCTTGTTTGGGACGGAGAATCGTTGCCGGAGCTTTGTTTTTCCTCGTCGTTGAAACCTTTTTTAAGCTTATTATAATTATTACCCTTACTACAACAAGCAAGCCAAGAAGTATTCATCTGTTTTTTCTTATAATGTTATATCTTTCTTTCCTTTTTATGTTTTCCTAGGAGTTTAACACTACAATTTCTTCATTCAAATGACTACTTCATCTTAGTATTTATAGACGAATTTGATCATACAATTACATGCAGTATTGTGAGAATTCAAGGGCGTGTATGGTTTTGGACATGCAAGGGGAAGGTACAAACATAGAGAGATATGTTGTGCGAATGATCGTCCACTGGCTTACGTATGTTCTTTGTTTTTCACCATATGTCCGTATCTATATTATTGGTCCGCGATTAAATTCGATTCGCGCTGTAAAGTGCTATCTAACAATGACGATTCTATATATACCCAGAGTTCAAATATGAGACTTCTGGTTAAAGATGAAGGGTTACTTACTATACTCCATATTCATTATGATGTCAGTCTATCATCTGTAGACTGTAGCTCAATGAGATCAAGCACTACTTCAGCTAAATATGAGTAAATAGTCTATCAATGAAGATATACGTCCATAATAATAACAACCACTACTTCAATATATAGTACTGCTAAAGATATGAGACTTTGTTCTTATTCGTCCTCGCGACCTCGCACAACCATGACCATCAGACGCAGCGTCGCCGATATTTACTGCCATTTGAATTTTCATGTTAAAATTTCAAAAAGTTTAAGTAATTTAAGTTATATATATCAACATATACAATTAAATCTCTATATAACGATGTTGTTTATCTAGATTTTTTTTATTACTATAGCGAAATATTGTTAACTACATAGAACATATAATAGTATCATAACATGAAAAAGTGATTCCAACGAAAACTTGGCCATTATAATCAAATATTATTATAGAAGATAACTGTTATAGAGAGGTTTGAATGTACTATTATGTAGTTTGACAAGTTGTCGCATGTTACCTACTATCTTTTATTAGACTATCTATTAGTACTTAACTGATGTGTATAATTAAATTAAGGGAAAAGGGTCAAAAATATCCCTCTACTTTGGGAAAAGGGCTAAAAAAATCCTCCAAACTAATTTTAGGTCAAAAATATTCCTCGCGGCATCAAAGTTTTCACATATACCCCTGTCTTAACTGAAATTCCCAAATCCGTGAAGATAATTCAGTTTCATTTTTTAAACCCGCTCCATTATTTAAACCCGACCCAACTAAATAAAAACCTATGATCCTACAATCCCCTTTAAACATGTAGACCAGGGTGAAAAAATGTGATCGTAGCATCATAGGTTTTTATATAGTTGGGTCGGATTTAAATAATGGAGCGAGTTTAAAAAATGAAACCGGATTATCTTCGCGGATTTGAGAATTTCCGTTAAGACAGGGGTATATGTGAAAACTTTGATGATGTGAGGGGTATTTTTGACCCAAAATTAGTTTGGAGGATATTTTTAGCTCTTTTCCCAAAGTAGAGGGGTATTTTTGACCCTTTCCCCTTAAATTAAAGCAGGCGACATGCATATTTTAAGTGATTAACTTATCTACGTAATAAGCGCTAGAAAAACACACAGTAGAAGCTTTTTCAAAATGTGAGCCGGAAGTATATAAAGTGTTCCTTTTATATACTTCCGGCTCACAATTGGAACAAACCGTAATTCGAATATCTAAATAAAGTTTACTGAATAAGTTTATGGGGCATTTGGATTGTATGTTATATTTTATGTTTCTTCTAAATCTTTATTACATCAAGGGATTAGGGATAGGAAATGTGAATCTGAGAATAATTGACATTTATTGTGTAAAAAATATATCAGTACCATGGTTTGTTTTTGCATATTTTGGTTCTATAAAAAGGATAAATCATGTGTCACGCATGCATGCAAATTTAGAATTTAAAATTTATGAGTACAATTTTAAATTAATATTACAATAATAATTAGGTGTATATAGTCGAATAGATATTTCGTGAGTTTTTTAACACATGCATGTCGAATAGATATTTAGTGAGTTTTTTAACACACATGCATATATACACGACAAGAATAAAAATTACTAAATTTAGGTGAACCTGTAACCATGCCTCTACCTCCCCCTGATTACACGAGACCAAAAAGCTAGCTCATTTAACCTTGGTTCTACAGAATAATCGGAAGAGTTGCTCACATGACAAACACAGAGAAACAAAATGTCACTTTTACGATGAATTCAACATTGTTGGTCAACATTCTATTATCGTACGTTTCCGATATAATCATTTGAGGATTGATGATAATACTTCAAAATCTTACCACCATTGCTTCTTTATTTTTTTAAAAACGGGCAAAAAGGTTTCTATTTTTGGGCCCAAACATTTTGGATCATCCCTTGATCGTGCAATTCAAGTATACAAAACGAACCAATTATGCAAACCAGCTAGCATATGTGTTCAATGGATGGCATATTAATTGTTTAATGACAATGACCTCATCCAAGAAGGACCAAACTCCTTAATGGTCCACTTTACATTTATTTCACTCATAATAATTGTTCAATGGATGGCATGAAGCCAGATATTCTCAAGATGAAGATAGTGGATTGAATACTGATCATTCCCTCCGTTCAATTTATGTAACACTGAAAGACTGATTTAGAATTTAAATTTATGAGTTTAAGAATTTTAGCGTTGAATCTAATATAAGTTTGAAAATATGGGCTTCTATCTAGTATTTATTGCAATTTCAATAAATATTTATACATAAAGTTATATCGAAAGTACTAAGTCCGGTACAGATACATTGGATCCCCTGGTGACATTCTTTTATCGCTAGTCAACTCCAAAAAGAAACAACTTCTATACTTTGTAATAATTTAATTGAATTTAATTGTCTCTTTTACCCTTAATAAAATTATTTATAATCAAATAAATATTCATATAATTTATTTTAGACCACACACTTTAATAAATTATTCTTTTCTTACATTTCGTCCCCAATCAACGGCATCACATAAATTAAGACGGAAAAAGTATTAAGTTAAATTACATCGCACGCATGTCTAGTATCCCATAATGTCATTGATGTTTTATGATATATCCCACGTATTGAGGCACGCCAGTCTAGGCTAAGAGTAGTGTAGATATCATGATTGGAATTAGTGGTATCAAATGGACAGGCTGGATTTGGGTGGGTTGAACAAAAACGGATTGATTTTTAACCGCTTATATTTTATGTGAGTAAAATATGGGTTGGGTTGATAAATGAGTGGGTTGATTATGAGTTAGCTCATATTTTATAAGTGTAATATTATTTCAAGTGTAATATTTATAATCTTCTTCTTTTGTGACATTTAATTTATTCTAAATATTGAGTTTTCTTATATTTCATAGTAGAAAAATAGTTAGTTAATAGTCTAATTTGATTTAATTATACAAGAAAATAAAAGAAAAGGGCAAAAAGAAGCAAAAGAGGAGAACCGATGAATCTATGCCTGGCAAAGATTCTTCCTCCATAGCAAACAAACTCTCATTTTCCCATTCGACTTGCGCACATCTCACGTGAATTCCGTTCCCAAATGAATCATTTGAAATGAAAAAACATAGCCGGACAGATATTATACTTTTCACGTGGAAGGTTAAAATTATTTTATATTTAAAATTGTTTTATATACTCTTTTTGTTTCAGTTCATGTGATAGAGTTCGGATTTCTTTATTTTGACCATGAATTCGGGCATACGATCTTAAAGTTTTTTAAAAAATAATTTACATATTTAGAAACTATTCCCTCTGTCCTAATTTAAGTGTCTTACTTCTCTTTTTGGTTTGTCCCAAAAAGAGTATCCCTTTTTATATTTAGTAAGTTAACAATTCAAACATTCTACATAACAAGTTTATAGTCACAAGATTCAAAGGGCATTTTAGTGCATTATACACATTTTTAATTTAGGACCACACAAGATTTTAAAGCCTCCTTTATTTCTTAAACTCTTTGCCTAATCAGACTAGAACACTTAAATTGAGATGGAGAGAGTACACAAAAATTACTATAAGTCATAATAATTAATAATTTGAAATATTTAAAAGTCATACGAATAAGTCGTTGTCAAAGATTTTCTTGTATATATATATATATATATATATATATATATATATAGGAGATGTTGAATCGCTTTAACTTCTTCATATTTGTTTACTTTTTCATATTTTGAACTAACTTAGATAAAAATTGTGGCTTCGCCACTGTGTGAGCTCCATCTCTCCGCCCTCAAAATACTCATTAACTCATAGGTCACACACATTTCACACACGATATACGCAGTTTTCTTCTTCGTATAACACTTGACTGTTGGTGATTATACCACAAATTATTACAGTTGAAAATTGAAATAAACAAAACGAAGAAAAATAAATAAGTATTCTTTAGGCTGAGACGCGGATATCTCGCTCTCTTTAAGGAGATTCAAGTCCACTGCGGCATAATCTTCACCGGTCCAGCAATATAACTCTGACTTGTTCCCTCCAGGATACAACAACTTGTTAACGTCGTGTGACTCCATCAACTCCGAACTAATTGAAGAGTTCAAAGTTCCACCATAAGAACATCTTCCTTCAACATAAAATTACTCTCTTTTATCCTCACTTTTTCAAGAACTCTCCAATATTTTTCTTACACACCACAAATTAAGGATAACTAACTATTTATTTATAGGTAAAAAGATCATCCTTGAATTGAATTGAATGATAAGTGGATGAGAGGGATAATCAATTTACAGAATATTGGAGGATAATGAGTAGAAGTTAAAAGAGTTACGGTAAAAAATAATGGACAAATTCTTACCACCAACAATGTGGTTAAAGGGAACTTTAAGGCCACATTTCTGCCTTACGAACGTGGGCAATGAAGCATCAAAGACATCTTAATAAGGTCGCACTCTAATATATTATTTTATTATTAAAATGTTCACTCATAACTCAACAATCTCCCACTCATTTTAATACTAAAATAAGAAAGTTATCATCAATTTAGTTGAATGGAGACTATTATGCATAATAAAGGTATGTTCTGCATTAAACCTCCACTTAGTAAAATAACAATCTCTACTTCAGAGTCAGTAGTGTGTTCCGCATTAAACTATGGCTGTTTAAGAGAAATAAAGTATCACTGCTTACACATAATAGCCAAGGTGTTGACATAATCCTTATTAGCTAGCACATTACGGCCTTGTGCTATCTCGATTTTCATGAGTGCTTTTGACAACAAGCCCAATTCTCATAGGAAGCGGCCTACTTCCACACTTACATAGGTGAAATTCTGTCAAGGGTGCTCATGTAACTTTAACACCCCACTCATACGAGCTACAGATTTTCATTAAGAGTTCATAGACTCAACCTTCACAACACATTACAGGAAAATGCACTCACACCATAGGAAGGGAATAAAATAAATATTAGTGCATTTCACAACAAGTCATTACATGATTCGTTTTTCCCATTGAACCTGGTTATAGGATCTCTAGTCCCAGGTTGGGTTCCCTCATATATGACTCATGAATTTTTTGGGCTTCAAGTTGAGTAGGACCAAGATAGAGTACTTGGAGCGCAAGTTCAATGATATAGTGCATGAGGCTGACATAGAAGTGAAGCTTGACACCCAGGTCATATAGAAGAAAGATAGTTTCAAGTACCTTGGGTCTATTATACAAGGAAATGGGGAGATTGATGATGATGTCACACACCGTATTGGTGCATGGTGGATAAAATAGAGGCTTGCCTCCGGAGTGTTGTGTGACAAGAAGGTGCCACCAAAAATTAAAGGCAAGTTCTACAAAGTGGTGGTTAGACTAACTATGTTGTATGGGGCGGAGTGTTGGCCAATCAAGAAATCTCATGTTCAGAAGATGAAAGTGGCGGAAATGAGAATGCTGCGATAGATGTGTGGGCACACTAGGAGTGATAGGATTGGGAATGAAGTCATCCGAGACAAGGTTGGAGTATCCTCAGTGGAAGATAAGATGCGGGAAGCAAGGCTGAGATGGTTTGGGCATGTGATGCGAAGAGATGCAAATGCCCCAGTGCGGAGGTGCTAGAGGCTAGCTAGCGACGGTTTCAGAAGAGATAGAGGTAGGCCGAAGAAGTATTGGGGAGAGGTGATTAGACAGGACATGGCGCATTTCCTGCTTACCGAGGACATGACCTTAGATAGGAGGGTATGAAGGACTCATATTAGCGTAGAAGTCTAGTAGGTAGTCGCGTTTATCCTTTCTTATGAGTAGTTATAGAAGTATTGGGGAGAGGTGATTAGATAGGACATGGCACATTTCCTGCTTACCGAGGACATGACCTTAGATAGGAGGGTATGAATGACTCATATTAGCGTAGAAGGCTAGTAGGTAGTCGCGTTTATCCTTTCTTACGAGTAGTTATATTGCTCTATAGTTTCTTTTCTCTTGATTTCTGCGAGTATCTGTTGGTCTATAATGGCTTATTTACTTTCATTGTTTTCATTTTCGTAATTGCTTCGATTTGTTTGCCTGTATCTGACCTTTCCTATGCCTTTTCTTGAGCCGAGATTTTTCCGGAAATAGCCTCGCTACCTAAGGTAGGGGTAAGGTCTGCGTACACTCTACCCTCCCCAGACCCCACGTTGTGGGGTTCACTATGTATGTTGTTGTTGTTGTTGAATTTTTTGGGCTTCAATCCCATCCCCCTCGATGTGCTTCAGACCCTTTTTTCTACCTAAGGCCTTAGTTCGCGAATCAGCAAGATTATCACAAGATTTGACATTATCAACGTTAATGGTACCACTTGTCAAAATGATATCAAATAAAATATTTTTCTCCTCATGGGTCTGGATTTACCGTTGTAATAATGGTTTTGTACTTACCAATAATATTGGTGCTATCACGATGAATTAAAGTAGAAGGAATTGATTTCTCAAAGTAAGACATTTGAAATAATAAATTTCTCAATCAATTATCTTCTTATCTTGTTGAAGTTGACACAAAATTCAGCCTCCATGGTAGAGTTAGCAATAATAATTTTTTTTCTAATAGCACCAAGTTTTCCCATTTGCATCAAAAAATCTTTAAGTACAGAAGGATGTGTCTTTTTATTTTTTTTATTTTTTTTTTCATAAACAAGCCACAAATTTTCTTACCAAGTAAATATATCTGATTTGTTTGTACCTGCTAAGTACTTCTACTGCATACGCAATATTAAGCCAAGTGCAGTCAGTCACATATTTTCATATTTAGGCTAGCATACCCCTTTTTGATTTATCACAGTTTTTCACTTTGAATTGGAAATAAATAAACACTTAATCAAAAGGAATTGCAACACATGTACAATCCACAAAATTGTACTTCAAAATTTTCTCAACATAATGTGACTAGTTAAAAAAAGTTTTATCACATGTTTTTTATATTTTCCATTTCAAGAATGAAATTTGCCTCACTCAAATTTGTCACGTCAAAATGGTTGCTACACATATTTTAAGTTTAATTTAACAACATCAATGTTAGAGCAAAAGATCAACAAATGATCAACCATTGAGGCAAAAATAACATGTGAATTTTTCAAGATCAATACATGTACTTGCCACACTTTTTAAAACATTCTCAAAGATGCAGAAATCACTTTTCGTGATAAATATTTTTCTCACTTCTTTAGCCCCCACTATTTTGAGAATTTAAATAACAATTTATACTCTTCAACAGTAGTATCACTTTATTCATAAAAATATAAGGTAAAAAGTTTTTTACCTTTTCTCCGCTTGAATTGAGCAAGTAGGAAAAAAAATGAGATCTATTAGCGACGTCGAAGCGGAATGATGTTGACATCTCCTACCTTGATATCTGTGATTTTTTCAAACTGTAACAAAGATGAATCTCCTTAAAATTGTTCGTGAATATCTATTACAGTTCAAAATTACAATAAACAAAATGAAGAAAAATAAATAAATATTCTTCAGGCTGAGACGCGGATATCTCGCTCTCTTTAAGGTGATTCAAGCCCACTGCGGCATAATCTTCACCGGTCCAGCAGTATAACTATGACTTGTCCCTTCCAGGATACAACAGTCCGTCAAAGTCGTGTGACTCAATCAACTCCAAACTTGTTGAAGAGTCCAAAATTCCACCATAAGAACACCTTTCTTCAACATAAAATTACTCTTTTTATTCTCACTTTTTCAAGAACTTTCCAATATTTTTTTTTACACACCACAAGTTAAAGATGATTAACTATTTATAGGTGAAAAGTTCATCCTTGAATTGAATTGAATGATAAGTGGATGAGTGGGGTAATCAATTTTGAGAATATGGAAGGATAATGATCGGTAGACGTTACGAGAGTTACAATAAAAAATAATGGACAAATTCTTACCACCACCAATGTCGTTAAAGGGAACTTTAAGGCCACATTTCTTTTAACCAAAAAAAAAAAAAAAAAAAGGAGGCCACATTTCTGCCTTATGAACGTGGGCAATGAAGCATCAAAGACATCTTAATAAGGTAGCACTCTAATATATTATTTTATTATTAAAATGTTCACTCATAAGTCATAACCCAACACTTGACTGATACGGAGGAAAGAGGAGCTTACTTAGACACTCACTGAATTTCTTAAATACGGATTTCATTTCCAATACACCAAGTTTGAGTATCGTTGAGGTCCTTTTTAGGTCGCGTTGAGCTGTTTCGCTTTCGTTATTTTTATTTTCATACTGCTTTAAATTGCTTATTTTTATTTGATTTTTTTTTGCCATACTTTCTCTTGAATCGAGGGTCTCTCGGAAACAGTCTTCCTACCTTGGAGGTAGAGAGGTAAGGTCTCTATACAATTTACCCTCTTCAGACCCCACAATGTGAGATTTCACTAGGTATGTTGTTGTTGTCGTTGATTACTAAAAATAATTATCTTAAATTATTTGTCTTTTTAGAAGTTTGAGGAATAATTAATTTTATTTTCTTCATTTTACCCTTAGTAGAATTTTGTCATTAATGGAGATTTAATGCGGAGAGATTATAACTTAGACATAAATAAGGATAAAATAGTTAAGTCAAATAACCCTCGTAATTAATATTTTTTAGAGGACATATAAAACAAAATAAAAACGACGAATAATTTGATAGGGACTAGTATGTCATACCAGCGTTGCATTCGGTCGACGTTCTCTGGTCAGACTTGAATAATCATTGTGAATGAAATAAATGTGAAGTGGACCACAGGATTTTGGTGCTTCTGGGATGCTGTAATTGTCATGCGTCTCTACACATATGCTAGCTGGTTAACACTTGGCATATTTGGTTCGTCGTATACTTGAATTGCAAGATCAAGGGATTATCAAAATGTTTGGACCCAATAACGCAAAACCCCTTTTGCCACCTATAGGAAAAAATCAAGACACAAACAAGTGGTGGTAAGATTTTGAAGTATTACCACCAATCCTCGAATGATTATATTGAAAACATACGATAATAGAATGTAGACCAACAATCGTTGAATTCATCGTAGAAGTGACATTCTGTTTCTCTGTGTTTGTCAAGTGAGCAACTCTTTTGATTCATTCTCTAGAACCATGGTTAGGTGAGCTTTTGGTCTTCTGCAATCCGGGGTGGAAAGGTAGAGGCTTGGTTATGGTTAAGTATTTATAGATATTTAACGGTGTACATAATTATTATTTGCTCCGTTTTAATTTATGTGATATAATTTGATTAGGTACGAAGTTTACGAAAAAAATGAAGACTTTTGAAGCTTGTGTAAAATAAGATATAAATATTTGTGTGGATCTAAATCATTTTATTAATTAAGGGCAAAAGAGGAAGTTTTAAGTTAAATTGTTTCTAAATATAGAAATGTATCATTTTTTTGGGAAAAAGGAAAGTGTATCACATAAATTGAGACAAATGGAGTATTATAGTATAACTTGTGGTCGGTATATATGAACTCGTAAATTTTAAATCAAATGTCAGTTATTCTCAGTCACATTTCCCATCCCTGAAAATGTAACAAATGTTATACCCCATTTAAACCGGGTCCAAATTGGAGTACAACATATTGGAGATTCCTATTTTCTGCTTTTAAGGAGTCGCCACCTAATTGATTTTAAGGTGAATTAGGGCACCTAATTATTTAACTAAGGTAAAGTTAACTAAACCCCGTTAATGGTCTGCTTAACTTACGATTCTAGGTAAGGGTTCTAATTATCCTAAAGGGAAGGGGTTAGGCATCCTCTAGGATCCGAAACTACAGTTATCCGACCAAACTTAGGTTAATTAATTAAGGCTAAATATAGTGTTTAAATTTTAGAAAATGGCTTACAACCATTGCTAAAGTTTTAAAGGAAATAATGTTAGTTAAAATAAGATTTACAAAAATATAATAATTTGTATAAAGAAGAACTTTAAAGGCTATTTTAAAATAAGACTTATAGAGTTTGTTAAGATTTTAAAGAAAGAATATTAATAATGCTATTTAAATAGGACTTGTAGATTAATTTGCACAAAAGAGACTTCCAATGCTACAAACTATAAATATTGCTATGCTTTAATAGAAAAAAGAGGCTTGCAAAATATAATGGTTTGCATGTAAATAAAAGCTTTTAAGAGAAGACCTAGCCAATTTAAACTTGAAATAAAATTACATTATATGTAGAAATCTAGACTTGTTATAAATAGAATGCAAAAGGGTTTAAAATAATGTAAATGAAGCTTTAAAATTCTATTGATTAGATATGCTTGTTTAATCTAAACTTATTTTTTATAAATAGAATGCAAAGGGTGATGAATTTTCTTTCTCTTTTCCTAACTTTATTTAACTAGGCTCGGCTAAAATATGTATAGTTGAATGAATCATGGAAACAATGTTTTATAAAATATACTTAAGTTATTATTTACATATTAGTGACGTCTTGAAATTTTTAAAATAGTAAGTATAAATCATGATTCTCTTTAGCTTAAATATATAATCATGTCATTTTGCAAATCAATTATTCCAAATAAAATAAATATTAGACATTGTAAATAGTTTTAATCATGGAAAGAAGATAGTAAACTTATGGAATTAATTGTTAGTCTTCCCTAAATTAACTACCCATTTCTAAACTAAAACTACTAATTCATTAGGATTTATCTAAATTAAGAAAACAAAACAAACAAAGAATTAGTTGCATAATACAAATATGCACAAAATAAAATGAAAGGGCAAATAATATCAAATGGGCCAGCCCATTTTGGGACTGCTGATCTGCTGCTGTTGGGCTTTTAGCCCGGTAACTTCTTTACATAGACTGCTGCGGCTGTTGGTTGTCTTATTGGGCTTTGGCCCAGAATTTGTTTTCTATTCTCTTTTGAATAGGGGCTGCAGACAGAACTGAACCGTGAGGGGGAGATGATATTTTGTTGGGCCTTGGCCCAACATCGAATCCGGAAGACGAGTTCCTCGGACTCGTATGCGAAGGTCATGCATAAAATAAAAAGAAAAGAATTAGTATACGACCAATGAATAATATTAAACACGTAAAATATAAACTCAAACAAATCAGCAGATTGTGTATATTCTATGTATATTTGAAGTATACCTCATGTATACACACTCATAAGGATGTATAGAAGGTCAATATCGGAAAGCTTTTGCCCCCGCCTTCCCGATGTTGCACAAGTTCCAAGGGATTTTATGAATCCCAGGCATGGGTAACACCGAGGAGGGTTCAAGCTTGATCCGTAATGACCAATCTAACCTCCCTATTAATGTATTTTCATGAATATACTTCAAATATATGGACGCACAACCTCACTGCCTTGGCCAGATTAAAACACTTATAAATGTATTGAAAATATTCCAACCAATCGACTATGCTAAACACAAAAATTCAAATCTGAAAAAAAAAAAAAACATCGAAAACAGTATCAGCTAGGCTTAACATTATAACAACCAATAGTTAACAAAGAACGGGCAAACAGAACAATAGCACAGGGAATTCTTACTAGCATGACCATGGTTCCAAACAAACATAATAGCCAAGCAGATAGGCAACACAGCACTGGCAGTCGACTCACAAGTAACACTATGGTAGTTTGCAGGTTTAACAGCAAAATGTTCGAGTTTTAAGCGAAAGATAAACAAAGAGACCTAGGCAACATTTGACACTGCTGAGACGAGGACTTTATGCAGTGATATTTGAAACATGCACTCACAGAAAGAGCATAACCTTCAGCAGACAAACAATCAAATTCGCATGCTGGATTCATTTTTAACAGGGCAGATACCAGATTGTTTGGAAACAAAAGAACACATGCAAGGAGAAGGGAGAGGTACAACATGATCAGATTCGAAAACGCAAAGAAAAGAGGAAGAAAATTCATGGGCATCTTGCGTATTTCAAACCAAAAAAGATATACCAAAATAAACACAATGAACAGTTACAAGTATGATGATCCTTTAACCATTTTAAACAAAAGGTATAATTTCTCGGAGGTATCACACAACTACGGGGATTAATACAAAAGGCTGGCATTTCTAGTATAGATAGAGGAGATTTAGAATATAGGTTTATGACTTAGTCCGACATATTAAACTCATTTCTTAATTATCAGCTGACCTTAACAACATATTTTAGTCAAATAAGGAAAAGAAAATATCATATTTTAAGTTAAGTTACCATGACACAAATGACAAACAAGGCTCAAGTTAAATGGAGACCCACAACTCAAGAAGCACAAAAGGTAAATATGCTTATGCTCAGCTAATATGAAAGAGACATCAAACTGAAAACAACATTCCATTTTATATTAAACTACTAAAATATCTCAATGAGCATACATAGTTGTATCAACAGGATTTCTGCTAAACTAGTATATGGAATAATAGTAGACCTAAACTAACATGTGATATCACATAAAGGCATAGTCAGGCAAAACCACAGATTAACTGATGCACAACTAATCAAAGTTGGACATGTATGACACGACTAAGCTGTCACACCCTAATCTTGATCAGGGTATGATGGGCACCCGACCTTTATTTAAGGCCGAGCGAACCCGCAGACACTTATTACACATATAATCTCTTTGGACTCTTAAATCAAATGCAAATGAAATTCATAGTAAATGCTTTCAGAATATTCTTTTCATCTTTCTTTAATCAAATAAAATCTGTAACCACATGGACTTTATAACATAACACAAAATGACACACCGGCTGATGGAGCCGCTTACAGACTGACTTCCAATACCCACGACTCTGTCTGCAAAGTCTCTAACATTAATCAGAAATCATAACACATATACTTTGACTCGGCAGCACTCCAGGAGAAAGTGGAGCTTGCCAACGCCGCTGGAACATCTTTCATATTAGCTTCAACTCATCTGGGTGTACCTGCGCGGCATGAAACGCAGCCCCCGAAGAAGAAGGGTTAGTACGGAAAATGTACTCTGCATATAAGGCATGGAATACAGAAAACGGAACCATAACCGAAACAAGCAGTACAGAGGTAAGTACATCATTCAGAATACCAAAATGCTTATTTTCCAAACGCAAATCATTTATGCCGAAGTCATATGTTAGAAGGAGTACAGAAAGTAAGTAACCCATCCAGAGTACCAAAATGCTTACTTTCCAAACACAGACCGTGCGTGCCGACATTGTATATCATCACATACATATCATCATATACAAACATACATATAACTGATAGTGCTGTGGAACGTACAGCCCGATCCATATGTAATATAATAGTGCCGAGGAACGTACGGCCCGATCCATAAATATAATATATACTGCCGAGGAACGTTTGGCCCGATCCATAAATATAATATATACTGCCGAGGAACATTCGGCCCGATCCATAAATATATTATATTGCTGCGGAACGTGCAGCCCGATCCATACATATATATTGTATTGCTGACATCATAAATCAGAAGAAATACAGAGGGTAAGTAGCTTATCCAGAATATCAGAATGCTTACTTTTGAAACACAAATGATGCATATCAAGGTCATGCATAGGGCACAGGAACATGGTCGCCACTCCTGTCACTGGCGCCATAACACATCATACTCCAGAAGATTTCATATCTCCGAACATCTCCGTCACATAACACATCATAGCATATACACGGTACCCGGGACATATCATACTCCGGGGAACCGGACACATCATACTTCATAACATATACACGGTACCCGGGGACCGGACATATATACACGGTACCCCAGAACCGGACACATCATACTCCGGAATATATATACGGAACCCGAACCTTAAGCAAGGGACTCGGCGAACCATACGCACGATACATACCGGCCCGGGACTCGGTGAAGGAGGCAATGACACATGCACGAGCAGAGTAGTGAGAAACTATATGCATATCAAATAAATTTTAAGACTTGACAAATACGTACTCTTACCGACATTTGAAGGATCATAAACACGTTTCAAGTCAATCGGAGTTAGTATATGAAAGTTACAGACATTTTTACCATAGAACTTTTACGAACATTTCAAAACAAATCCGAGATCTTTTACGAAAGTTAGGGACATTAAAACTCACAGAACTCTTTTAGAAACAAAACTCTTTATGCTCATCCCGTTGTTCAATCATATAACAAGCTCGATCATATTAGACATACTTATATCAGAAGTGAATCAGAATCATAGACGGCCTCAGAAACATATCAAACAGAGCTTCGGAATCATGGATATATATCAAAACCATATGAAGTAGTTTATTCATTTATTAATCATACAATAGACTCAACCATACGAAACATGCTTATGACAAAAGAAAATAAGCATCGTAACCAAGCTCGGAATCAAAGAGTAGAATTACCCCAAGGTGCGTGTCATGTCATACCTTACTTAGCTCTAGGACATGCCAAAAGAAAGAAAGGGTAAGCCTTACATACCTGTTCGACCGCTTATAAGCTACGCTTATTCGTCCAAGCTTGTAAGTCTACATTTAAAAGGAATTTATGCTAATGTTAGCCTTTTCGTCGCACATTTGTACCATATTTCAAATTATACTATTTTATATTCTACCGAAAATCGGGCAGCATCTCCCCTGTTTATATGCCTAGCCCGAATTCTCAATTCAGCAACTAACAACAACAACAACAATACCAACATTAATCATAATATTTCCAATACCAACGTATGCCATAAAACAGCCCACACATTATTTTCTACATTCCTCAACCAACCAAATTTGCGATATAACTATTTAATAATTTTATTTCCGTAAGGGAGTCGAAATTAATACTAACAACATCAATAACGACATCCTCCACATTCTACAAGTTGAATGCATTTATTTTCATTCAAAATTCTCTTCAAATCTCATTCCATAATTCACAACGCCAACAAACGAATTTATCACACTATTTTCTCCGTTCTAGTTCGGTAGAACTCTAAATAAACTTATTAGCAATGAAAAGGAACCTTAATCTTACCTCAAGTGTGCAGCCACCACGTCCATCCCCCTTCTTTTTGGTTGATTTTTAGCTCAAATTGGAGGCAACGCAACATAGAACACTTTTCTCTTCACGGGCTTCAGGATTCGGGGCTCAGATTTTGGTCAAAATTAATCTTTTCTCTCTAAGCTCTCTTCTGTCTTTTTCTCCAGAATTTTCTGGGTGTTTTGTTCTGAAAAATGAGGAGAAAAGGCTGATATATCACTTAAATAAACATGGGTCATGGGCCTAAACCGGTTGGGCCCGGATTGGGCCTAGCCCACTGACCTTTCTGCCTTAAAACGTTCATATATCCTTATCCCGACGTCTCATGTGGATCCACGACATATGGTTGGAAAGATAATTAAATTATCTACAACTTATATTTCTTGGTGTTTTTCCAAATTCCAAACTTATAATACCGTTTTTGCCCCTCGAAGTCAGATCACCCGAAAACGTTACTTAAAAATATTTGTTTGGAGGACTTCGACTTTGATTTGGCTCAAGGGTCCTTCTTGAGTTGTGTTTAACTTCACATATGTGATTCATATAACTTGTCACGTGTTCCAAAAAAATCTCGATGTGTGGGCCCCACCTCCGCTTACGAATAATCCGACGTACAAAAAATACGAAATATAATACTATCAACGTGAGTTTAAATTATGTAGTAACAACGTGATTGTCAATGTTTGAGGAAGCACATGTCACGCTCAGGCTCTAAAAATGCGGGGTATAACATAAGCAGCCACAGACCTGAACTAATCTGTGGCCAATCATTATTGAGCATACAAACTATACTTAAGCTGCTATAAGCTGAATAACATATGGTTAGTCAAAACAGGACATAAAATGAACCACTACGGAACAAACTAAAAGGTAAGGTTATACACGTAATTAGCAAGCTCTAAACTAATATACAGAACTAATCAAAATAAGCAATGTAGACCTAACAAGCACATGATTAACCCCAAATTGACACATAACGTAAAACGAAACAACTACAGAACTAGAAACAGGCTTAATCTAAGCTTAAACATGCCTAATACAACTAAAACAACCACAAGCAGGAGCTAAATCATAAATTACCAAACAAATCACATAAGTAGTTTAAAGCACTCAAACATGTATTAAAAAAAATAACTAATGGAAGGTATATTACCTTCTTCGGGTGCAGCGAAGTAGGGCTCGAATCTCCGATATACCTCGAACACCAACAAATTCGAACTCGCGTATGCGCGGATTCAAACCAACACTCAAAGCAAAAACAGAACAGGATTTAGTATTTTTGTGACTCGATACTGAACAATATTGCAACTGCTAACAGAACTAGTATTTCAGGGAATCCTAGGAGACTAAAAGACTTATATTTTTTAGAGATTTTCGGGGTTATAAAACTTGTTATGTTTTAGGGATCTTATGGCGGCTCAAGAAAAACTCCCCCTTAAACGAACCCAGAATCGACTATTTATAGTGGTGAACTTAGGGTTTTGCTAGGGCTTCACAACTGAAATATTGGGCGGGATTTCTGGTCATATATTTTCAAATCAACGTTAAGGCTTTTTCTGTTGTTGAATCAGAAACCACGAGGAAAGAAAACAAAAACCATTAAAAACTCTTTGTACCCGAAAGTGAAAGGAACCGATAAAACGGTTTGAACTCGCAAAAAATGACAAAACTCATTAAGGGCTGCTCAAATCGGAGCCGAGAAAGAACGAAGAAGACAAACCTTATACGGTTGGATCTGGATGGGGAGGTACAGGGCATTAAATGTCTTCCCCGAAATGGCCATGCACGGCCTGGGGAGGTCGAAAGACGACTGCGAATTTGCCGTCTTCGTTGAAGGAGAAGAGAGAGACGAAGAGGAAGAGAGAGGGAGAGGGGTGCGGCGGATGATCAACAAAAAAAAAAACCCTAAAAGTTATTTAAACGATGGGTCGGGTCGGGTCGTAGTGAATGTTAGGCTGGTCGGTTTGGGCTAATCCGAAAATATGATGGTTAATTGGGTTGATGAATTAAAAGATGGGATAATATAGAGAAATAGCTTGGCTCCTAAATTTAAATAAAAGACCCATTTTAACTAATTATATGCTAACGTGTGTTAAAATATTATCTCATATAAAAGTATGTATTTATTAGTACTCAGATAAAAATAAAATGAAGTCGTAATAGCCGTGCGATAATATATTTGAAATTCAACAGTAAGTAAACGTTATTATTTAATTGCGAGAAAATAAATGCGGTGCGTGTGCATAAGCTGGTAAAAATGCTGAAATGATTATAATGCAAATTATAATAATACTGGTAATAATGATAATAAAATAATAATGATAATGATAATAATAATAATAATAATAATAATAATAATAATAATAATAATAATAATAATAATAGCGGTAACAAAAAATAATAACAACTAGTGACTGCAATAAAATAATGAAACACTGGTATTAATAAAAGCTAATAATTATGGTAAAATATAAATAATTATTTCTTGAATTGCCAAAAATACTAGAAATGTAAATAAATATTTAGGGAAGGCGGGACAAAATTGGGTGTCAACAACAAAAATTAGAAGAAAAATAAAAGACAACATATAATCGGAAAACCCTTTAAATTTGTCAGTAAATTTTATTTGGACACTCGAATTATGATCTGTTCTGATTGAGCACTTGACAATATGATAAAGTATTTTTATAAGATATTTCCGGCTCACTTTTTGGAAAAGCACTAACAAAAATAGTAAGTAACATGCGACAACATGTCAAACACAATAATAGGCATATGTTGATGTATATAAGTTTTAAATTATTTAAAGTTTTTAAAACCAAATTCAAATTACAATGGCGTCGCCTCATGGTGATGGTTATGTGAGGTCGCTCGGATCAAAGGCGGATTCAGGATTTAAATTTTAGGGGTTTAACTTTAAGATTTTTAGTATTGAACCCATTATATATTTAAAGTTATAGGTTCATATCTACTATTTGTTAGAATTTTAATAATTTTTTACACATAAATTTATACTCCGCGTCGAAAGTTAAGGGTTCAATTGAACCCCATCTAGTATGCTAGATACACCCCTGGCTCGAACGAGTAAGAACAAATTGTCTTTAGCAGTACTATATATACAACATTAGTAGTGGGGAAGTCCAAGGTAAAGTGGAAGCAAAGAAGCAGGCATATGCGAAACTGGTAGACAGCAAGGATGACGAAGAGAAGCGGGCAAATATGGAAAAGTATAAGATAGCGAGAAAGGAGGCGAAGTTGGTAGTGTCGGCAGCGAAAACGGCGGCGTTTGAACGCCTTAATGCAGAACTAGAGGATAGAGGCGGGGATAAGAAGTTATTCAGACTTGCCAAGGCGAGAGAGAGGAAGGCACGCGACCTGGATCAAGTGAAGTACATCAAGGACGAGGATGACAAAGTGTTGGTGGAGGAAGCTCCCATTAGACGGAGATGGCAGTCGTACTTCCATAAACTCTTGAACGAAGAAGGGGACAGAGACATTGTGTTGGGAGATTTGGAGTACTCTGAGAGGCATCGCAATTGTGGTTATTGTAAGAGCATAAGGGTCGACGAGGTTAAGGGTGTTATTCGTAGGATGTGTAGGGGAAGAGCGATCGGAACTGACGAGATTCCTGGGGAATTTTGGAAGAGTGCAGGCAGGGCAGGCTTGGAGTGGCTGACTGGGTTGTTTAATGTCATTTTCAAGACGGCGAAGATGCCCGAAGAATGGAGGTGGAGTACAATGATCCCTTTGTACAAGAACAAGGGCGACATTCAAAGTTGCAACAACTATAGAGGTATCAAGCTGCTAAGCCACACTATGAAAGTGTGGGAAAAGGTGGTAGAGATGAGGGTGAGGAGAGGCGTGTCTATTTCAGATAACCAGTTCGGATTCATGCCGGGGCGTTCTACTACTGAATCCATTCATATTGTTAGGAGATAATTGGAGTAGTATAGGGAGCAGAAAAGGGACTTGCACATGGTATTCATCGACCTAGAGAAAGTTTACGATAAAGTGCCAAGAGAGGTTCTGTGGAGGAGGCTAAAGGTGTACCTGTGGCGTACATTAGAGCTATCAAGGACATGTATCATGGAGCCAAGACCAGAGTGAGGACTATAGGAGGAGACTCGGAGCACTTCCCAGTTCTGATGGGTTTGCATCAGGGATCAGCCCTTAGCCTATTTTTATTTGCCTTGGTGATGGATGGATTGACGCGACAAATTCAAGGTGAGGTGCCATGGTGTATGTTGTTCGTGGATGACATAGTCTTGATAGATGAGACTGTAGCGGATTTTACTCTAAGCTAGAGGATTGGAGATAAACGTTAGAGTCTAAAGGATTCAAGTTGAGTAGGACCAAAACAGAGTACTTGGAGTACAGGTTCAATGGTGTACCTCAGGAGGCTGACGTAGAAGTGAAGCTTGGTACCCAGGTCATTCAAAAGAAAGGAAGTTTCAAGTATCTTGGGTCTATTTTACAAGGAAATGGGGATATTGACGATGATGTCACACATCGTATTGGTGCAGGATGGTTGAAATGGATGCTCGCTTCCGGAGTGTTGTGTCACAAGAAAGTGCCACCAAAACTTAAGGGCAAGTTCTACAAAGTGGTGGTTAGACCGAATCTGTTGTACGGGGCAGAGTGTTGGCCAGTCAAGAACTCTCACATGCAGAAGATGAAAGTCGCGGAAATGAGAATGCTGCAGTGGATGTGTGGGCACACTAGGAGAGATAGAATCAGGAATGAGGACATCCGGGATGAGGTGGGAGTGGCATTGGTGGAGGACAAGATGCGGGAAGCGAGGCTGAGATGGTTTGGGCATGTGAAGAGGAGAGACATAGATGCCCCAGTGCGGAGGTGTGAGAGGTTGGCTATGGACGGTTTTAGGAGAGGTAGGGGAAGGCCAAAGAAATATTGGGGAGAGGTGATTAGGCAGGACATGGCGCAGTTTTAGATTACCGAGGACATGACCTTAGATAGGAGGTTGTGGAGGGCTCAGATTAGGATAGAAGGCTAGTAGGTAGTCTCGCTTTTTTGTCGCACTAGTAGGCGTAGTTTTGCTCTACTTTTTATTGCCCTTTGTTTCCTGATTTTATGTGTTAGGTCTTGTCTCTCCATCCTATTTTATCATGACTTCTTTGCCCTTGTTATTTCTCATTTTCGCATTGCTTTGATTTTCTTGTCGGTATCTGACTTTTTTCCCCTTGTTTTCTTGTTTTCTTTTGAGCCGAGGGTCTTTCGGAAACAGCCTCCCTACCTTCCAAGGCGAGGGTAAGGTTTGCGTACATTTAACCCTCCCCAGACCCCACACTGTAGAATTCAACTGGATCTGTTGTTGTTGTTGTAGTAGTAGTGGTTGTTATTATTGTGGACATATATCTTCATTGATAAACTATTTACTCATATTTAGCTGTAGTACCATTCCAACGGCAAAACGATTGAATGACAACCACTAACAACATATATTAAATATTTTTACACATTAAAAAAATAATTTTTTTTAAAATTTGGGGTCTAAAATAAGCCATAATATTTGTGTGGCGGTAAATCATTTCATTAAGGGTAAAACGAACATTTTAAATTTAATTATTACTAAATATAAAAATATCTCATTCTTTTAGGGGCTAACTAAAAGGAAAAGACTGACACATAAATTGAGACGGAGGGAGTGTAGTTTTATCTAAGTAGGCGTTGGACATGCGATTTCCTGTCATGAGATGAAATCAGCGTTTGGACATGCGATTTTATTTCATGAGATAAAATCCCAAATCATCCAAAAAGGCATGATTTGAGATTTCAAATCATGATTTCAAATTTTTAAATGTAAAACTTGACCCATAACTTTATATTTTGTAAAAAAAAAAAAAAAAAACCCCATAAGTTGGTGATATATTTATCAATCATGTTTACCAACCATTTATATCAAATATTAAAAGATCAACAAGTTGGTAGTATATTTATAACAAATTTACTCTTACCAACCATGTGGGAGGATTATATTAAAGAGTAGTTACACTACAAGTCTACAACTCATGTTCAATTTTCCATTTTATTCATGAACTAAAGTTTGATTAATTGATGTTGTATTTTTTATAAAGGCTTTCTAGTAGCGTATTAATTTTGTTATGAACTATGACTTGCTTCTCATTTTGTAAGATTGTATAAGAATTGGGAAAGTTTTGATAGTTTTCACAACTTGTGGGGTTTTTATGTCTATAAGAAAAAATACAACTTAAGAAATCCAAATTGCATATCCAAACATGATTTCATCTCATGATTTCAAATCATGTCCAAACGGCTCCTAATATGCAACAGGTCTGTAAATAATTTCGAAGTAATTTTGGGTACTCTCTGGTCTCTTTGTCTCATTTTACATGCTTAATCATTTGATTGGACACGAAATTTAAGAAAACAAGATAACTTTTGAGTCTTATAATCTTAAATTAAAAATGTATATAATGATTAATGTGCTAGAATGCTCATTAAATTTTATGGTTTTAATATGTTATGTGGGATATTAAAATTGACGACTTACAAATTCTATAGAAAGTAATATTATTCTTAAATTAGATTAAAAAGGAGAATATCAGTCTATCTTACTCAAAATACGTCAGTGGCACCAACAAGGATTGTGGTGTAGTAAGTACTATTTTATCTTTAACTAGAGTTTTTGGGTTCGAGCCCTAGATATGAAGTTGTTTTGTTAGGAGTACTTTTTCACAAGTATACTTACAATTTGCTCACACGCGACATTTGCATTGATAGAACCTCGTTCTACCTTTTCATATGTGTCTCCATACTTTGCTACTTGTTTGGAGCGAGAACTTGATTTTAACTTTTAGTTGATATTTATGTGGTCTCAGCTCCATTTGTGGTGTGTGGGGGTGGGGGGGGGGGGGGGGGGGGGGAGGTTATTGTGGTAGATTGAGTATCCGATTGTGAGGTTCCACTTCGGAGTAGAGAGGACTTGATTGGTCGCATTGAGCTTCAGATGATTGTCTTTGACGTCATATTAAATAATTATGGAGTAGTAACTACTCTTGTATCATTAATTAGAGATTTTGAACTCGAGTCCTGAATATGAAATCACCTTTATTAGATAGTGAATGTGAGATTTTCGGGCGCGAACCGAATTTAGTCGAATCCCGGACACCGAATGGAAAACAAAATAGCACACGTGAGCCATAGTACACAATCATTCACTCAACGTATCTCGCTATGTTGTACCTTCCCCATGTGTGTCCAAACCATATACGCCATTGAATTTAATTGTCTGCTCAAAATAGTCTATAAATAGTAAGATGAAGTAGTCAATTATTAAGAGTAAAGGGTCAAAAACACACCTAAACTATCACCTTTTTTATGCTTAATACCTGAACTATCCGAAGTGAGCAAAACACACCTAAACTATCACTATACAGTTAGCAAAACACACCTGGACGCTGACTAGACTAAATGTTTGACCTCACTCACCTAAAAGCGCGTGAAGCAAAATTTTATCAAAAAATTTTGGTCCATTTGGCATAGGTAACAGCTATATTTTGCCGACTCATTATTATTTTTATTTTTGAAAATTTTCCAATTAATTCTTTAAAACCCTAAGCTCTCCCGTTTCTTCTTCATCATTTCTCAACCATTTTTCTTCATTTCTTCTTCTCCTGTGTAGATTTTGTTCATTTATTTCTTCTTCATTATATTTAAAACCCTAATTTTTTATAGAAAATCCCCAATATTTTGTGACATGAAGAACCCTAACTTTTTTTTTAAAGAAAATCACCAACTAATATGGAATCCATGATGAAATTGAAGCTTAATGGGGGAAAGCAAGACACCATCCATAGCAGAGATGAGACCAATGTCGGAGAAGAAGAGAATATCTGGTGTGAATTTTACAAATTTTTTACAATGACCGGTGATTTCTAATTTTACCCAAACATATTACCCCTTTAACTTTAAACCTTTTATTTATCCATGTGGAATAAACTTCTGCCACGGTGGAATTATTTATCCACGTGGAGTGCCACGTGGCACTATTTTTAAACAAAAAAGAGAGTGTAGTACACACATCATAGTATATAAGTTCAGGTGTGTTTTGCTAACTGTATAGTGATAGTTTAGGTGTGTTTTGCTCATTTTGGATATTTCAGGTATGAAATACAAAAAAAAACGTGATAGTTTAAGTATGTTTTTGACCCTTTACTCATAGAAGAAATTGGAGGGTTAAACTCCTAGGAAAACATAAAAAGAAAAGAAAGATATAATGATATAAGAACAATCAGATGACTACTTCTTGGCTTGCTTGTTTTACTAAGTGTTCTTTTCCTCTTTCTTCATGTAATGATAATAATAATAATAATAAGCTTGAAAATGGTAAGTACGACGACGAGGAAAAACAAAGCTGCGGCGCCAGTGATTCTCTGCCCAAAACGATCACTAGAAAGCCTGTTGGATGGAGAGGTATACCTTATGTTATAGGTCATCTTTCTTTCCCTTTCAAAAGCTTCTATCTTTTTCTTTTTTTTATAACTCTGATGCTCGGATCAATTTGCATGCTGACATCTCAATTATTTTATCAGGTATGTTGTCATGTCCAAACACAATGTCAACATTTAAATATCCTTTTTCATATTTTATTTCAAATACTATGTATTTTCTTTCATATCTCAACTGAGTCATGTCCCAACTCTTACAAGTGCGTTAAAGAGGGTTATATTCTTGCAGGGAATGAGACATTTGAGAGATTAGCATCAATAGGGCTATTAAACTTCACACAGTTTTTATTAACAGTGTTTCATATGGACCAAGTGGCTGCTTCCAATGTTCTTAATATATGGTCTGGAGTTGCTAATTTCATACCATTGCTCGGTGCCTTCATTTCTGATGCATATATTGGTCGATTTTGGACTATTGCTTTTGGCACCCTTTTCGAAATGATTGTACGTACGCGTTTTTCGATCTCTAATAACTCCGCTACCATGATACCTTGATACTATATATTATGCACACTACAAGAAAACATATATCTGTCAACAAATTTTTTCTGTTGTCATAGATTGATTATTATTGCAAAAAGTATTTTTGGTAACAAAAAAAATATTTTGTCGCATGAACTTTTCCCAACGGCTGTTATTGCAACAACGTGCAACAACTTTTTTTTTTTTTTGGTTGCCAAAAGTACTTTTTGCAACAATAATCAATACTATGGCAACAAAATTAAATTCTTTGGCAACAAAAAAATCATTTGCCAACAATAAAACTAAGTTGTTGCCATATATAAAAAAAATTGTTGTGATTCTATACTTTCTTGTAGTGACAATTATTAACATTTTGTGATGAAGCGATGTCGAATCGAATGAGGCCGCTTGCTTCAGTATGCCTCCGCCATCAGACAACAAATATAGTTCATACTCGCTATGTCACAATTTACGTGGCACACACTATTTCTTTTAGTTTGTTTCCAAAGAATGTCACATCTCTGTGTTTAAGTAGGGATCTAGTAGCTCAGTTGGTAGGCTACATGAACTTTCACCTTGTTGGTGAGGGTTCAAATCCCCACATTGTAACCCCCTTCCCCTATCCCTATGTAATAAATAAAAAAATAAAAAAACATCTCTGTGTTTAAAAATAATTTAACCGTACCATTCATTACGAGAAAAGAGGTTTTTCTCACCAACATTTAGTGGGAAATTTGGTCATGAAACATGATTTTTCCATCTCATTTTCACTGAACCAGCTCACTGAGAAAATGCATGGTGGAAAACAAGTTCTCATTGAAATGCTGATAAACTTCCTAATTTTTCCGTGTGAAAACACTACAATTTAGGTTTTTCTCACCGACATTTAGTGGGAATAACCACTGAACATTTTTCTGTGGGAAATAGTGATTTTTTATCAGTGATTCTCATTTTACTCTTAAAGAAATAATCATGCCATTGGTGAATTTAACATGTGATATTTTCTTGTCAAATTATAGCAATTTCACTCAAATTCTCGAAAGTTGCTTTAGTTCACTCAATTTTGACTTTGTTTAATGGTCTCAAAAACTCTTTTTGTTGTTTCATTTGGCAGGGAATGCTGACATTGACCATGATAGCTTGGTTACCTCAACTACACCCTCCTCCTTGCAAAGTCGGCCAAGCATGTAAAGGCAACAAATCACAGATGGGTTTTCTAGTAATGAGCCTTGGATTTTTGGCCATTGGCTCTGGTGGAATAAGTCCCTGTAGCATCCCATTTGGGGTGGACCACTTTGATTCAACAACTGCGGAAGGAAGAAAAGGAATTGCTAGCTTGTTTAATTGGTATTACACTTCATTTACAGTTATTCTGATCATTGCACTTACTCTTGTGGTGTATATTCAAGATTCTGTGAGCTGGGTAATTGGATTTGGCATCCCTACTGTACTCATATTCTTGTCTCTCATTTTATTTTTCATCGGGATGAAAGTGTATGTTTATGTGAAGCCCGAAGGAAGTATTTTCACGAGCATCATTAAGGTCTTTGTCGCGACTCACAAAAAAGTACACTTAAGCTTCCAAATAAGTGTGAGAGTAACGAGATCTTTTATGATCCCCCGTTACTGGAAGGGTCCATAGTGAAGAAACTCCCTTCAACCAATAAATACAGGTGATGCATCATCTCTAATTTAATTTATTGGCTTGACATTTTATTTAATTGTTACTTAGATTCAGCCTTTAAATGTTATTGTACTTAAGTACTAGAATATTTTCATCCAGGTTTTTGAATAAAGCAGCTATAGTAACGGAGGGTGAAGTTAACATTGATGGTACTTGTTCAAATAATTGGAGACTATGCAGTATACAACAAATAGAAGAAGTAAAATGTCTTCTCAAATAATCCCAGTTTGGGCAACAGGGATAATTTGTTTGACAGTAATGGCACAACAAGGCACATTCACAATGTCACAAGCTCTAAAAATGGACCGTCATCTCGGCCCCAAATTTCAAATCTCACCCGGTTCCATCTTTGTTATATCATTGATCACCATTGGGATATGGCTGCCAATCTACGACCGACTAATCGTACCATCCATCAAAAAAATCACAAGAATTGAAAGTGGGATCACATTTCTAAAAAGAATTGGAATTGGCATGGTTTTCTCAATTTTGTCCATGATTGTAGCGGGTCTAATTGAGAAAGTGAGAAGGAATTCGGTTGTAATGCATAATAGTCCTAATGGAATTGCACCTATTACAGTTATGTGGTTAGATCCACAAATAATACTTATGGGATTTGCTGAGGCTTTTTACAGTATTGGTCAAATCGAGTTTTACAACAAGGAGTTTCCTCAGAATATGAGCAGTGTCGCTAATTCTCTGTTTTCTTGCACATTCGCTGGTGCGAGTTATTTAAGCATCATATTGGTGAACATATTGCATAAAACTACTGGAGGACATGGACATCCAGATTGGTTAACTAAAGATATTAATGCTGGTAGAGTTGACAATTTCTACTATGTTATTGTAATACTTGGAGTGTTGAATTTGTTCTACTTTATATATGTTGCTCGTCGATATCAGTACAAGAGTACTAGATTAGTAGTTGATGACCAGATTAAGTCTTATTCTGATGTTCATGAACTTTATGACATCAAGCCTTAAGCAACTTCTGCTTAATTAGATGCATATTAGTGCATTTAGCTAGTTGATTAGTATATAGTACCTCGTTAATTAGCCTATTGGATATGCTTAAGTTGACTTGTTGGAGAAGTCTAGAATGTTAAATAAGAGCAATGTATGAACTTGTAAAAATACGAGAATAACAGAGAAAAATTGATCTACTTAATGAAAAAAATATGATTTGTTTTTGACATACCTGGTTGCTTATTCATTTACTTATTCCATTTTCCTTATTGATTGTCTTGATGATGGACTAACTCGAAAATGCTATCAAACTGTGAACAAACGGTTCCATAGAACATACTTAGAATCTTATTTACTATATATTGTATGGGATCACGAGTTTAAATCTTAATATTCTTTTGTACATTTATTCTTGTAAATTGGATCCCGATTGTTTTTGTTCACTCAGTAAAGTCTAAAAGCTGAAAATGCAAGAACTCCTTGGGCCATAGGCCATTGGACAAAAATATAGAAGAAGTAATGCTCATTAAAGTGGGCTATCATCTTCACACCTGTTAAAAGTTGTAGAAATGACCATGGGCCCTTTAAGAAATTACATTCAATCATTTAAAGTTGGGCCATTTTCACTTTTATGCTTGTTTTGTTCTAGTCTTTAATTTTTAGGTAAAATAACTCATATATACGGTCTAGACATCTAGTTCGCAGCCGATGTAACCCACTATATCATCGGTGTATATAATGTATATGTTCTGTATAGCTCCATGACCCACGCATCTAGTTTGTAGCCGATGTAGCCCACTATATCATCGATGGATTGATAATGTATTTGTTCTGTATAACTATATATAAACATAACATATACTCTGTATATATTGTATATGCTTTGTATAATCACATATAAACACGAAACTAACTCAAAATGTAATGTATAGAAAATGTTTATATATATATATATATAAACATTACATATACTACAGTGCCAAATATGAATCCTAAGAAACTATGAAACAAAATGGTAGCAAAATCTATCAGAAGAGCTCTGACGAAGAAGATCACCAAACACAACTCTTCGTAGCGGCTCACCAAGATTAACCATCATTCCCTAAATAGGATCTGAGATTTCTTAGAATTACAACCTAAAGAACGTTATAAAGCCTGGAAATAATTTTTAATCGAAGGATCTGGTAGAACTAGCTCGGAATATGCAATATTCATTTCCGTAATGCATTTTAGAATTTCACACAAACCTGGCATTTTTAGTAGCAAAGAGTCCCAAATAAATTACCTATTGGAGAAGAATTGAAAAATGAAAAAACAATAGAAAGCAAGCAAGAAATGGCATTGATAATGGATTGCACGGATAATAATTAAAAAGTTAGTCGAATTTTGGTAAGTTAGATCATCAAGAGGTATGGTTCATAATTATCTCTAATTTTACCTCTCAAAAAAAATAACTTTCGCGAGGCATGAGTTTATATTTTTGCATCCCCTACACCCTATGTAATAAGAAACAAAATTATATTTTGACATCATAATATTCCATAAATTATGACCTATTCCCTAAAAAAACATATGCTCCGCTAGACATACGTTTGATTTTGAAAGGCAAAAATTAAAGACCAGTCCATTTGAAGGACAAACCGTGCAATTAAATGTTTAAAGTTAGTGCTATGACACCAACCAATACTTTTGAATGCATCAAATATTGCTAGTAGTAATAATTTATAGAAAGATAAATATTTAGATAGACCCTTAAAATTATAAGCAAAATTCAATTAGACATCTCAACTATCCTTGTAACCACATCTCTAGTCTACATAAACAGATTTCGTATACACCTTGATTTGACCTATATTATAGCAATGCTGCACAGATATAATAGTATTTTCTCTGTTTTTTATAAAATAAATGAAAAAGATAAAAAAATCCTACATAAATATAATATATATTCTGTTTCTTATAAAATAAATGAAAATCTTATACAGAACGACGTTCATCCAACAAAGTAATTTAAGATAATTTGAAGTAAAACAATAAATAAGCAAAGTAAAATAAAAATGAGAAACTTCTTACATAATAAAATATAATTATTTAAAAAAAGAATGCACATATTTAAAGTGCAAGAAAGTTATTATTTTTTATTGTAATATCTTCTTTAGTAATTTATCTTCATTTTCTAATTAAAGTTCTAAAAGTTATATATTCTTAAAAAAAAATTATGCTCTTATTTTTAGTCAAAGGGGTGTAAAAAGTTTCAATAAAAAAGTTTATTCTCTTTCTAAATTTCATAAAATAAATATGGAGGATATTTTTGTTTGTAATTTTCATTTTATTAGTAATTATATTTTAATATACTTAGTTGCATATATACCTCATCTTTTTATAATACTAAACCCTTAACACCTCTTATAAAGAAAATTTATTTAAGGTAATATTTGTGAAGGATTTTTATAGTTCAGGAAGACAGGAACTGTAAGTATTTATTTTTAATATAAATAAAAAAATATTTATAAGTAAAACATATTGCATGAGCGTTCATTATAATTTACCTATTATATTAGGAAAAATTTTACATTGAAATTAATTATGCCTAGGATATATAATCAAGCGAACGACCCTTTAATGAATAAAAACGCTTTCCATTTTGCAGACCCAATATCAATACTAGACACCGAATTGGAAGCCACTAAAGGCAAAAAGTAAGATCCGACCCAATACCAGTCAAACCCGGATCATCCATTTTCCTAATAAATACTTCCTCCGTCCCAATTTAAGTGTCTTACTTTGACTGGATACAAATTTTAAGGAATAGAAAGAGATTTTGAATCTTGTGATCATAAATTAAAAATGTGTGTAATGTACTTAAGTTTTCTATGAATCTTGTAATTTTAAACTTATCGCGTAAAATGTTTGAATTGTCAACTTACTAAATATAAAAAGAAACACTTATTTTGAGACATATCAAAATGAAAGTAAGACATAGGATATTGCAACTTTATCTGGTGTAATATATCAGACAAGAAAAGAACCAAAAACAAACAAACATAGCCCTATCACAGATCGTGTCTTCCGTAGAGAACCATCCAGTAAATTACGTTACAGTATATCCCGTAGGGTTCTACTTATATTAATTAAGACAAAATGGGAAAGCCCCATCCAGATGTGGTCACTGAATTATTAAATTCCAATAGATTTCTTTTTAACTTTTTGTGTTGAAAAACAATATAGTACTAGATGTTCTCACCTATTGAATGGTCATTGATGATAGAACTTTCCTTTGACTTTGCTATGATCAAAATGGGATAGTTGTTGTCAAAATTTGTAAAGGTAGATTAACGGCCTTCAATTATTGTGGATTAGAATACAATTTCTTTCTTTAACTAAACTTACACCACAAAATCGTGCAAGAATCAAACTTAAGATTATCTTTCTTTTTTCCTTTGAGCTTTAATTTGATCTTAAAGAAAAAAGCCTCACATTTAGTGATCCTTTATAGTTGTACACTAGTGATTAGTCCAATTTCTTACTTTTTGAAGCAATGATTGCTCAGACACTCATTTCATCTGCTCATGATGAACTGTAACCATGATAGGACTATTTAATTTATGGCATGTCGGTCAAAAATTACTTCGTGCGAGGTCAAGTAAATTTTCTGGGTCCCACTTTCAGAAAATTGGGCCAAATCCTAAGTTCCTAACATTGCCTTCTCTCTCTCTCTCCTTTTCCAAATTTTTATGGATTATATATATATATATATATATTGGTTCTGCTTTTTGCATTTTGCTAATACTTTCTTAAAATTTTATTTACTTTTTTAAATTTCATGTCAAATTAAATCAAATAAAAAATTCAAATGAAACAAGTATTTGTTTTTTTTTTTGGTTAACTAAAGAAGTATTTGTTATGGAGAAGGCCTCGGATCACTGGAGAAGGTTTATTTATGACTATAGAAAACATTTATTTATGAATAATGGCGAGAGCTATGGTTAAGTAAGATATTTTCGCCTAATTCTTCCTATTACTAAATAATTTTTTATTTATAAACAGGATTTATTTATTCTATAATAAGTCCATAATAAAAAATAAAAGAGAAAAAAAATTATAATATTAAAAAGTAAAAAAAAAAAGGATAAAAGATCATAATTTAGAGGGTAAAATAGGTATTATGGCGGTTGAGTGACCCTCTGAGTGTATAGGTATATTTAAGTGATTTTCTATTACAAACAAAAAAACATGATCTTACTTGGTTGTTTTGAAATAGTCGAGTGACCATTTGAGTAATGAACTTAACTTTTCGCTAATTGAAAGTCAGTATAATTAATTTGCGAAGCTAAATTGAATTTGACCCTTCATTTCCGAGTCGATAGTTCAGAGGATGGAACCCAATAATGGCACATAAGCATAACAATTCCTTAATTATAAGCATTCATTACTGGACTTTACACGTAACAAGTTATCCCCATATGGAGTCTCAATATTTTAAAATAATAATTTAGATATTTAAAAACTATAATAAAACATACATTTTAAAAATACTGATTAAAATTCACATATTTTAAATCTCGAAAAACATAAATATCACATAAATAGATGAAGCAAGTATGTCTTTTTATGGGTGTTTGTGGTTACTTTTCATTTATGGGTTCATGAAAACAGTACCAAAATTACATAAAATAAAAAAAAATCAAAATCAGTGATGCTCTTTCCTTTATCTTGTTCGTTTTAGGATAGAATTTGATGAATTTGAGTGCCTTTGAAAAAATTATGGAATTGTTTGGAGAAGATACGCGCTTTAATTAGTGTTAGAATTTAAATTATAGAAATAGAAAAAGCTAAGGTAATTAGGCGAGATATATTGAGTCTGCTGACTGAAAATATTAAGGTAAGAAAATACTAGCAAAATGGAAAAGTAGCTGGGGGCACTTGGCCAAAAGGCCATTTTGGAAACTTATTCAGCCAAAAGGCCATAAGTTGTCACGCCCCGAACCTGGGCCTGGACGTAACACGGCACCCGGTGCCTGACTACATGTGACCGAGCGGACCAACTGGCTGGCTGAATCAACATGTGATACCAAAACATAACTAATTTATAAAATAAAACTAACACATGTTGATTAACTAAATGTCTGACTGAAATATCATAATGCGGAAATACTTAGACAATCTGAACATATCTGACAGTAGCCAACATGGCTAAACCAAAACAACTGAACGATTGAGTATAACTGTCTACAAGGCTAACATAACAAATATCTGACTGTCTGAACTGTGTCTATGAAGCCTCTAATGAATACAAAAAGGTAATTGTCTAGAAAGTTGTGAGAACTGCATGACTGATATCGCCCCGAAGGAAACTGGGGCTCACTACAGTAGCTGATACGAACACTCCTAAGTAGCTGGATCGTCAACCTGTATGTCGTTACCTGCATCGCGAGATGCAGGCCCCCAAGCAATAAAAAGAGACATCAGTACATTTGAATTGTACTGGTATGTAAAGCAACTGAAGCAATAAAATACTGGAACTGAAACTGAAACTGAACTAAACAGAAAAGCAAGAAACTGAGGTACTCCCTGTTCTGGATGAAGGATCACCTGTAAAACTGTAAATATAACTGTGGCCTAGGGCCCAAATAATGTGCACAAAAACTGTGGCCTCAGGCCCAAGCAATACGTATGCATAAACTGTGGCCTAGGGCCCAAAAATACAGATACAGGTGTTCAACATTAACAATTTACAAGACTGAGACTGCTATAGCTGATAGCATGATAACTGTTTCTGATTATGGGACTCATGCAAATAACGAGTTATACACTGACTGAGACTCATGTGATAACAATGCATAAGTCTATAAAGATTACATGCTGAGTTCATGATGTTCAAAGTGACAACCATGAACGAATTCTGTAACTGCAACCCTAGAAGACAACAGTTCTATATCATATCATGAAACTAGGGCTAAACTATATTCTAAGTCAAATTACTGACAAGTATGAAGAATGAGGCGTAGGGAGAATCATGAATATTTCCTAACGTAGGTAGTTAGCCTCACATACCTTAATTCCAGCCTTTGAGCGTAATACAATGTTCGTCAACCCTTTCAACTTTGATGTATATCAATACAAGTCAAAGGGATTTTATATTAGCAATAATATTCATGCTTTGGTTATCTAAGCATTTTATCAAACACTTAGTGGGCATAAAGCTCCACAATCTCCATTAATGGTGTTTCTTCACCCAATTCTCATTCTATTACTTCTAGGTGATTCTACAACCTCAATTAGATGTAATTAACATCATTCTCCATCACCCATATCATTATAACAATCTCAAGTCAACAATTCAAAACCCTACTATAGTTTGTGTAATTCTCTTTACTAAACCCATTTACTATTCTCCCAAGAACACATCAATTCACTATTATGAAAGATTAGAGTGTAGAAACATTACCTTTTTGACGTTCAATCCTCTTGATTCTAGGGTTTCCACGCCCAACAATAATGTTCCACTCACAACTCTATTGATTAGAAGGGTTTACTCAAGTTAGAAAGAGATTAGAGACTTGAATTCAACCTAGAATCATGATAAAACTTACCTTAAAGGGTTCTTGAGGCTTGGGACTTGTTCTCCCTGACTTTAGGGTAATTTTTGGTGACTAGGGCTGTTACGAAAATAAACCCCAAGGTTAAATATAACTTAAAACGTGAAATCCCGACTTTTAACCCGAAACCCGACCTGTTACATGATGGGTCCGCGACGCACGTGCATCGCGCGACATTCTGCAGGTCGATACTCAGAGTTTTGCGATCGGCCCGCGATGCGGGGCCATCGCACGCGCCCTGAAAAGCGACGTGTGTCGGTTCTATGCAGTGTTCGGTAAAATGGTCATAACTTCTTGTACAGAGCTCTGTTTGGGCTCCACAATATACCGTTGGCAATATATTTCAAAGAGCTACAACTTTCATGTTTTAAGTTTTCTCAAATTCCTAACGTATTTTCACGAAATTTGACCGTAAGACAAACGTATCGAAAACTTAGCCGATTCTATAGAATTTTAAGTACCTTACTATTAGCCATATTGAGACGATCATATCTCCTTTCCCCGATATCTCATTGGCCTGGTCCATATATCGTTAGAAAGGTATTTCTATATACTACAACTTTCATTAAGGGTACTTTCCCAAATTCCCAACTAATCAAGGATTTATGGCTGCCCGAAGTAGGCCTATCAACCATTTTCGCAAAACGTTCAAACCTTCAGTTTTTCCACTAAATATCTATTGACATGAGTCTAACCTTAGTTCTAAGATACGGGGTGTAACATAAGTGTTCAGAAATTGGTGCTTTAGCCACCATTTATGACGTCAGCACGTCAGAAAACTACAGTGTCAAATTCTAGTGTCACACCCCTACGAGGAGTATGACGGGTTCCGACCCGTAGGCCGGGAACCACCTAACTTATCCGTTACTTTGAACATTATAAACCATAACTCAAAGAACACCTACACGCAGAAAAGACCCAATGTAGGAATATCCGATCATTCAGCACATATGTACGTATGCGGACTGACAAGGTCGCCACAACATAACATATATCATAAAGCCGACAAGGCTAACAGTAAAGTATCAAGAGCTCAAAATAAGGCCGACAAGGCCACCAATATATTATACAACAATATGAATCGGTGGAGCTATAAAATATTTAACTGTACACAGACGTCTATGAGCCTTTACATAGAATACAAATGATCATAAGGACAATACCAAATAGACTGCAGCTCCAAAGTAAGTGGAGTGCTCCTGAGAATTCGTCAATAGAACACCTACGGGTCTGATCCGTCTCCCTGCCTACCTGCGGGCATGAGCGCATCATCCACAAGAAGGGACGTCAGTACGAATAATGTACTGAGTATGTAAGGCATGAATGACAACATAATATAGATATGAAAGGTAACATGGAATATGAGAGATAACTTGTACATCTGGATGCCTCATATGGTGGTGTCATGCATGCTTAGCCTTTAAAAAAAATGTATACATATATATAGTACCATGCCCGGCCATTAAGGCTCGGTGTCATATATATAGTACCATGCCCGTCCATTAAGGCTCGGTGTCATATATATAGTATCATGCCTGACCATTAAGGCTTGGTGTTATCATCATTAGCCCGCATCCGGGCCTCCCGTGTTCGGGGCAATATCATAGCATGCCCACTGCAGTGGTGTGCACATCTACATGTCATGCCCGGCCGACTATAGCGCGGCGCAGTGTGAGAAAAATACATACATATATATAAAGCATGCATCAGAGCCCAATCAAAAGCCACAACTATATCGAAGTGACGTAAGGTCGGTAGCCTTCGATTATATTATGGATCAATCATCATCGTTTATCCCACCTTGGAGGAATAATTATTATAAGGTGAGATCAACAACAATGAATAAAATCGAGAAAATCATGAAATAATCTCAATGATCTCATAATAGCATTAAAATCATAAGCTCTGGAATATCTAGAATTAAGATCATCATCATCATGTTCATCATAGAAAACATCTCATCTTAAGTATCATAAGAAGCTTTTAAGAATAATGAACTTCTAACTTTTAGAAGTAAGAGAGTTATGAAAACATATATGAAATCATAAAAATAGGAATCATGTCTTTTGAGCAAAATCATAAGATGAGATCAACATCAACAAATATAATCAAAATCTTGAAACCAGCTCAGTAATCTCATAATGATAATAAAAACAAAATTTTGGAATCTCCAGAAATGGGATCATCATAATCCTCATCATGGTCCTTGTAGAAAACATTCGTCTTTAGCATCATAAGAATTTTGAGAATCATGAACTGTTAGTATTTTCAGAAATAAGGTATTATGGAAAGTGTGTATGCGTTCATAGGAAATGAATCATGCCTTTAAAAGAAAGAGAAATAGCCTTAACATACCTTTTGGTCTCCTTAACTATTCAACATTTATCCTTCCAAGCTCGTAAATCTACATGTAAGCCATTCATACTATTGTTAGGCTCATTGTCACATGCTTATCTTAAGCCTTCAATTTAAATCCATTTAGAATCTGCCGAAATTCGGGCAGCATCTCCCCTGTTTATATGCCTAGCCCGAAATCACAATCCAATGACCAACAACAATACCAACATCACAACAACATTATTAACACCAATAGGCTCCATAAAACATCCCACATGATTTTTTTCCAAGTTTCTCAACTATCCAACTTGTTATACGACTATTTAATAACTTTATCTCCGTAAATAAAATTAAATTAATATTAATAAAGATAGATTCATACCTTATTCTTGATAGAGCATAAATATCTTCAATATTTACTTTGAATCCAAGCCAATTCCAGTGCAAGACAAAACTATAATCGCGACTACACGTTACCCGAACCTCGATTAATACTCCGTCACTTGAAATTACTCAAAATCCTCACTTTTATATTGTGTGCATGCTCTCATATGGTGGCTGATCTCTCTAGAACATTTGGGGGAATTATTATGGAGAAAAAATGGGGTTTTATCCCTTATATAGGGTGTCCAAGTCGGTGGCACTGTAGCAGCACTGTAGCAGCGCGCCCTGTTCTGCCCGCCTAACTTGTAACGTCCATAATTCTCTATTCCGACGTCGTATCGATGAACGGTTTGTTGCGCTGGAAACTAGACTCAACGAACTTCATTTTAGGCTTTTGAAATACCTTAAAATTCCCCATATAAAATTCCCTATATACCTGGAGATATACCCCCTCCAAAGTTGACCCAAAATTTTATCCTTAATTCTGCCAACTTGTTCCAAATTTTTGACAAACTTATTTTCGTTGATTTGCTTGGTCCTGGAATCTTCTACAACTCCCCCTACATGATATTTATCATTTATTATACTTGATAATGGTCATGTTCTTGTGTTTCAATATTTTCCTTCACGGTTACGATTTATGAGATCGTAATTCATCCTTTACTTCATTGTTACGTACTTTCCATGGCTTGTACCTTTCAAAACTTCATGGGACTTCTCCGATATTCCATTACTACGATGAAGTACGTGGCATGCTCATGCTCTGAAAGTGAGGGGTGTAACATCTAGCCCCAAATTTTTTAAAACTACACTTTGGCCCCCAACATTTTAATTACCCCAACAAAAAAAACTAAATATTTCCCTCCAAAAGCTCCCTATTCCAGATCCCGTTTCCGGCCAAAATTCTGGCATTTTATCGGAAAATCAGTCCTGTAACACCTCGTAACTTCGGACGAAAGTTTGACTCATAAAATGATACTATAATGAAACCAATATGAGAGCTATAGGAAGTGTTTTGAAAACCAATTAAGTCATAATAAATGTCTTTGGGCAAAGAAAAGTTGGAAGCCACTCTACGGGGCATGTTTGCAAGTGAGTTTATGGAAGGTCTTACTTCCAACGATCATAACCCCTTTATTAATTGAGAATTTTGGAAAACTTCCTTGATGAAAGTTGTAGCCCTTTGAAATAGATTTCCAACGGTATATTATGGGTCTTAAACGGAGCTATATACAAAAAGTTATGGTCATTTTACGACAGACTGTTCGGCAGAATATCACCCTCTGTCACACTTTGCGGCTCAAGATGCGGCCCGCAAACATGACATGCGGCCCCGCAGTTCCGACGCAAAGTGTGCCAGAGAGATTTTGTCCAGAATTTTCTGGACTATTTTAAATAAGACCCAACTCGACCAAAATCATATTTTTCATCATTCTTGGTCAAGAAAACCTCTAGAATACTCTCTAACCTTCATCCACACGAAAATTCAAGGGAAACCCATGATCAATAACACCAAATCCATAAACCCAAGTGTATGAAACCTAGCCAAAGTTCATCTAATTCAAGAAAACCCAAGGGAAGTGAAGTAGGGTTTTGGTGCTAGAGGAGTAACTCCACTCAAGACTTGTTCAACCACTATCTAAGGTAAGTTTCATGACTTTCTCATGATGATTAAAGTGTTGATGAGTTCTTGGGAGAATAGTAAATGGGTTTGATAAAGAGAATTATATGAACTATGCTAGAGTTGTTGGATTGTTGACTTGGGATTGTTGTATTCATATGGGTGATGAAAAATGATGTTAATTACATCTAATTGAGATTTTAGAATTTGCTAGTTGTAATAGAATGGGGATTTGGTGAAGAAAACACCATTAATGAGGGTTGTGGAGCTTCATGCCCACTAAGTGTTTGATAAAATGCTTAGATGACCAAAGCATGAATATTATTGCTAATATAGAATCCCTTTGACTTGTATTGATATAGATCAAAGTTGAAAGGGTTGACGAACATTGTATTACGCTCAAAGGCTGGAATTAAGGTATGTGAGGCTAACTATCTACGTTAGGGAATGTTCATGATTCTCCCTACGCCTCATTCTTCATACTTGTCAGTAATTTGACTCAGAATACAGTTTAGCCCAGTTTTATGGTATGTTGTAGAACTGTTATCTTCTAGGGTTGCAGTTACATAATTCGTTCATGGTTATCAATTTGAATATCGTGAACTCAACATGTAATCTTTATAGACTTATGTATTGTTACCACATGAGTCTCAGTCTAGAAATTCAGTATGCTCAGAAACAGTCAGTGTATTCAATTCAGTCCAGCATGTCTATTTCAGTTCAGCACTGTTCATTGTTGTTATGGTCTCAGTCCTTATTAATTAACCATAATTATACATATGTGATTTTGCCCGAGGGCACAGCACAGTCTTGTGTATACGTATACATGGCTGAGGCCATTGACTGACGCACTACTAGGCCGAGGCCATAACGTGCATTTATTACTGGGCCGAGGCCCCACATATACAAACACAGATAATACAGATGATTCAGATACAGAGCAGGGAGTATTCATATCTCTACTTCCTTGCTATTACAGTTATCAGTTTCAGTTTTAGTATTTTATTGCTTCAGTTGCTTTACATACCAGTACAATTCAAATGTACTGATGTCCCTTTTTATTACTTGGGGGCCTGCATCTCGCGATGCAGGTAACAATACACAGGTTGACGACTCAGCTAATTAGGAGTGCACGTATCAGCTACTGGTGAGCCCCACATTCCTTCGGGGCGTTGTCAGCTACCCAGTTATTTCAGTTTATAGACAGCTCTATTATTCAGTACTCTTAGAGGCTTCATAGACACAGTTCAGACAGTCAGATATTTATTATGTTATCCTTGTTGGCAGTTGTTCAATCGTTTTGGTTTAGCCATGTTGGCTACAGTCAGATATATTTCAGATTGTCTAAGTATTTTCGCATTATGATTTCAGCCAGACCTTTAGTATATCATCATGTGTTTAGTTGTTTCCATATTCAGTTATGTTTTGATATCACATGTTGATTCAGTCAGCCAGTTGGTTCGCTCGGTCACATGCAGTCAGGCACCGGGTGCCGTGTTACGTCCAGGCCCAGGTTTGGGGCGTGACAAGTCCCCAACGACTGAAAGTTTCTCTATTTCAACCATTTTAACTAAAAACTTGTAGAAATCATTGAAAAGGGTCTTTCCAATTGTTGTGAAAGCTCAGTTTTCCGATGAAACCTCCGGTCTCATTCCGACATCGGAGTTCGTTTTGGGAATACAAATTCTCTTTTGTATTCAATCCACCATTGTTGTAACTGGTAAGAGCTTTATCCCTACTCTTTTTCGTTCTGAATATGGTGTTGTTCGTCGCCAGTCATCGACGAGTCATCGACCAGTCCTCGATGAGTCATAGACCATAGTCATAGTCTATTATAGAATTATTATGGCGTCGATTGCAGAATATATTATAGTATGTGGTGATTACATGGGTAAATGGGAGGAGACCCCAAAATGTTGGAATTGGATTTCTTATAGCAAGGTGACAGTTTCGATTACCGTGCATCGCAATGGTACGTTCAACGACCTGGTTACGAGCGTAATCGAAAGCGGGGAGCTAATTGTGACCCCAATGACTTGCGCATTAGTTATATGATTAATGCTCTTCCCGTGAGGGGAAAAATACATCCTTCTTTCATAACGAATGATAGGTAGGTGGGATTGTACATGCTTGATGGTGCTCCTGATGGTTCTAGGCCTGTTTTAAGAATAAATGCTTTTGAGAGTTCCCAAAAAAGCTTCTACTTCAGCTGCACCACCCCCACCATAGCCGCCAGTCGATGATAATTCAATACAATATGAGGGCATGGGTGATCATTTAATGGATAAGGATGATCCTGATAGTGATGACGAAGAGTGTGATGGAGGTGAAGAGGGTGATGGGCAGGCAAGTGGTTCACAAAGCAACCACAACTTCAATGATGGAACCGGTTTCTACTGCGGCCAAACATTCGAGAACAATGAGTATTTAAAGGCTTTGTTGAAGCAAGGTGCAATAAAGACCCCGTTCTATTTTAAACTGAACAAGAGCAATAACAAATATTATAAGGTGGAATGCACAAATATTATATGCTTGGACAATTTTAAGCCAAACGGTAATAAACTACATTAATCTATAATAACTCAAATCCCAAGAATATTATAGACGACATTGGTCGATGCTAAACTTGAGAAATACAGTCGACTTTGGAATGAGAAGCCTACTGAATTTGCACTATTCTAACGGACAAAAAATGATTTAAAACAAATTAAACCCCAAACCTCAAACTCCAAATACCAAATTGCACAAATCTTAAACCAACGGTCGTCAATAGCTAACAGTCATGTTCAACAATCATCCACATGGTGTGTATATATAGACTAAGGCCAGTATTTGTCTAAAAAGGCCAAAAATAAATAAAATTAATTAAATAAAAAGACTTGATCCTATTTAAACATTATAATAACACTTTAATACATCACATATGAGTCCCCATCCATTAGACACATGATCTAAAGAGTTTTAGGACACCTAATGGTCCTTAAATTACTAATATTAGCCTAAAGGCCAAAAATAAATAAAAAAGACTTGATACTATTTAAATAATATAATAACACTTTAATAATCATATGAGAGTCCCCATCCATTAGACACATGATCCAAAGAGTTTTAGGACACCTAATGGTCCTTAAATCACTAATATTAGTTTTAAAAGCCAAAAATAAATAAAATAAAATAAAAAGACTTGATCCTATTTAACATTATAATAACACTTTAATACATCATATGACAGTCCCCATCCATTAGACACACGATCCAAAGAGTTTTAGGGCACCTAATGGTCTTTAAATCACTAATATTAGTCTAAAAAAGTCAAAAATAAATAAAATAAAATAAATAAAAAGACTTGATACTATTGAAACATTATAATAACACTTTAATGCATCACATGAGAGTCCTCGTCCATTAAAAATATGATCCAATGAGTTTAATCACAAGTAATGGTATCCTTAGAACAATGTTGTGCTTTGAGAACAATAACTTATTGTTAGATTAATTGGATAGTAGTGATATGATCATCATTACTTGTGCTTAAACTCTTTGGATCATGTGTCTAATGGATGGGGACTCTCGTATGATGTCTTAAAGTGTTATTATAATGTTTAAATAGTATCAAATCTTTCTTATTTATTTTATTTTATTTTATTTATTTTTGGCTTTTTAGACTAATATTAGTGATTTAAGGACCATTAGGTCTCCTAAAACTCTTTGGGTCATGTGTCTAATGAATGAGGACTCTCATATGATGTATTAAAGTGTTATTATAATGTTTAAACAAGATCAAGTCTTTTTACTTATTTTATTTTATTTATTTTTGTCTTTTTTAGACTAATATTAGTAATTTAAGGACCATTAGGTTTTCTAAAACTCTTCAGATCATGTACCTAATGGATGGGGACTCTCATATGATGTATTAAAATGTTATTATAATGTTTAAATAGTATCAAGTGCTTTTATTTATTTTATTTTATTTATTTTTGGCTTTTTTTAGATTTGGGGTTAGGGTGTTCATTTTTTTTTTTTTGTCTATTGGACGTGCAAATTTAGCAGGCTTCTCGTTCCAATAGTCACCTTTATTCCTGTGATTTATAATCAACCTTAAAGGTCCATCATAGATCGTGTCAATGAGTTATTATCGATCGTAGTCGTTTATCATCAGTTAAATCTATTAATAGACCTACCACACTTAGCTTTATTTCGACGGTTAGAAAACAAATGGAAATATAAAAAAGGGCATAAATAAAAACACAGCACAAGAAATATGAACAACAACCATATATTTCATTTCATTGCAATATGAAAGCCCAAAAGCTTCCATCATCAACTTTCGCCAATGAAAGCTTTGCAAAATACTTACAATAAAAAGAAACAAGTGGCATCGGTTAAGTGAAACGTCACCCAATGGCAACATTTGATCAGTTTGATTAGATGTGAAAACTGCAGAATTAAGAAAGGTACTCATTACGCCACTCAGTTCCCCATGATAAGGTTTTAATTGAGGAATATAAACCTCCAAAAGGAAGACTAATATCCTAACATTGAAATACCATAGACCAACTGAACGGTATATTATAAATTCACTTAGAGTCCATGATAAACTGATACAAAGTTGATTAATATTGAACTTGCATTCAGTTTTCAGAACTAATACAATAAAAATACTTTAAAATTTAAATATATCAAGTGGGATCCTATCTCAAATATCGACACAATGTTTTCTTGTAACTAGCCCCCTTGCAAATCAAGCACTTGTTTCTCTTTCCTTTGCTACTTCCCTTGGGCTTGAAAGTTTCTGTGATGCCAGGAATACGCTTAATTCTCTTTCTTCCAAGTCTAGGCTCATATCGGGGATGAGGAGTGTACATGTTTGTATACTTCTCTGGCACTTGCCATTCTGACTCTGGAGGGAATACATAACTAGTTTCAGCAAATGCAAGAATGTAAGATTGAACTTTATACATAGGCGAAGAATACTCGTAGATGTTTGAACCATAATCAACACCGTACTTCAATATCAATACTGCCATCGCGTGAGCGCACAGTAGTTTCACCAAGTCATACTCTCACAAGAACATGTTTTGTTCAGTAGATTGACTTTGGCAGTTAGTCACTGCCGACTACGGTGAATTCATCGACATTCTCGTTTATATTATTGATAAACAAGGAGTCTCCCTCATTCAATTTTTCCCTTATCGTCTTTTCAGACGACCACACAAATAAATTGATTGAACCGTTGATATCTGCACGCCTTTGCCTGAAAATTTCAGCAAACCTCCTAGAAATGGAAGTGAATAAGACAGTCACCGATCCATATACAAACAATAGAGTGGCATTGATCAACCACGATATAAAAACAAGAATAATCGATCAAAAGTCTAGTAATAGACCATAATGCATTTGCAAAAATAAAAAACAAATGACGGAAGATCGAAACAAGCAAAATAAGTATAGATAACACATAAGCAAAAACAAAACAAAAAAATGATCTAAACAAACAGCTAAAATTCCAAAATTTTGAATAAAAATCAGAATTTTATGAACACCATGAATCGAAAAAAGTTACCAACTTTCAGGGCAATATGGAACTCAAAATACTCTGACAGAGTTGCAACATTGTTGAACCACGATATAAGAATAATCGACTAAAAGTCTATTAATAGACCATTATTTACAGAGCAAAAAAACAAAAAGAAAGATCGAAACAAGCAAAATAAGTATAAATAGCACACATTTCAACGGAAAAACAGGCAAAACTTCAAAGGTTTTGAAAAAAAAACCAAAACTTTATGAACAGAAGGTTTTTCTCGAGATCGAAAAAAAATAAAAAAATTCATGGCAATATGGAGCTCAAAATGCTCTGATGGAGTTGCAAAATAAAAGAAAGTACATGGGGACGACGGCTGACGAATATTGAAGCTTGGGGGAGAGGAAGAATGGCGGGAAGCTTGAGAGATTTTTAAATTTGGGAAAGTGAAAAGGATGATGAGAGAGAGGGGGCTTTTCTATATCTTAATAGAAGTGAGTGAGACTAAAGTGTATGTTTTAAAATCCCCCACCTTTCTAAAACAATCCCCCACCTTTCTAAAATTATAAAAAGTACCCATTCTCATTTTTCCAAACTCTAAAACCGAAAAATAATTGAAAAAAAAATAAGTGGCTACAGTGCAAATTAAAAATTAGAAGTGGCCTTTTTCACAAATCATCTCAAGTAGCTGAACCAAAGAAAAAAAAAATATAAAATTGGAAAAGGAGAGAGAGAAGGCAGTGTTGGATTTTGGCCCAATTTTCTGAAAGTGGGACCTAGAAATCCACTTGGCAAAGTATGAGAGAAGCCTCATACAACTTTTGTCTGCCACATCATAGTTAGACCCCACACGTTGTAAATTTTTTCCACGTGGGTGAAGAATAAGTAGGCATTTGGCCATAGAAATAAAAAATAAATTCATTTTTTTTGAAATTTTTGAAGTTGGAATTGGAGTTGTGTTTGGCTACAGTATTTGAAAATAATATTTTGTTGTTGAAATGTACTTTTTCAACAAGGTTTGGTTGTGAAAAATAAATTTTGGTTGTCTTCCAAATAAATTTTCATAGCCAAACACTGATTTTGAAAAATGTGAAAAAAATACTCCGAAAAAAAAGTGAATAATTCTTATGGCCAAACGGGTCCGGAGATTATTCTTTTCTTTTTTCACATTTTTTCCTCATTACACATGGTCATATGGAGGTTGAGGAACATGGTGCTAATGAAATACTCCCACCAATACTATTAGACCACAAAGTCTTAGGGTTCGTTTGATTGGTAATTAAAAGGTAAATTATTCATGTATTAGTTATGCAGGATGGAACATGAAATAACTACTAATATATGAATAACTAATCTTGCATTATTAATATCTGTATAACTCCAATTAATCAGGAACTAAGCGACCCCAGAGTTTGTTTGGTCCGGGGATATTATGCAGGACTTAGTAACGTCAAGATTAATACTGTAAAAATTATTTATACAATGATTAATAATACAATAATTGTTACGTGAAACAAATAATGAAGGAATATCGTTATAGAAGAACTACTTATTTAAAGGGTATTTTTATTTTTAACTATGCCATGCTTGAGCTTTCAAACTCAGCAGCTTGGGCTAATCCTTTTGCTTTTAGCCCTAGCTAATGAGTTGATGGATCAAATCAAATAAAGTCTTTCGCACCCATGTATCATGAATATATATTCAAATATGAGACAAAAAGAAATAGCAAGATTCAATCTCAAGATCCTAACTTTTGGACACACATTTAGACATTGGAGAATACATCTAGTTTCGAACAAAGCAAATGAAAATCCTTAGGGTCATTCGGTTGACAAGCTAGTCATGCGAAAAGTATAATATGGTAATTATTCTTTATGCGATAAATAGAAGGAATTATTTAGTGTTTTTATTCATCAAGGGATTATTAGTGTTAATAACTCGGGATTGTTATGTGAATACTAATATAGGTATTGTTACGTTCGAATCACCCAATACAAAACCAGTGGTTAAACACGGATTTAGGCAGAAATATTCAACTATCAATAAATAAAATCACGAATAACTAAGAATTTCAACCCTTCTAGATTCGAGATTCTCAAACCATCAATGGTTGTTTTCAAAATAGCTCAAAAGAACTAGCGAGAGAGAATGATGTTGACGTCTCAAGGTCTCCTTTGAAAACTAGCGAGAGAGAATGATGTTGCTAGAATTTGAAATAATATGACGAAGAATTGGAAGCCAAAAATATATATATAAAAAGGCTTGTTATATAAGCTAATTAGTTGAAAGTTTATATACAAAATTAAAGTGTAATTGGAATTCTTACAACGCCATGTGGTCTGATGTAAAATTCCTTTTTTTCTTAATTGACCAAACAAATGTCACGTAAGTTATGCAGGAATTATTTTCAAATACATCTAATAAGTTATGCAAGACTTTATTCCGAAATTATTTTTTCAACCCCATAGGTAATAAATAAAATACGTTTTAGAGTTTTTCCCAAATTAGCAAGTTCTATAAAAGTAACAAACACTATCTGAATCCAAATAGTAGATGCCAAAGGCCATAAACATATCTATGTCAAGTCTCTGCTTTCACGAGTTTTCTTCTCCATCATTAGCCATTGGGTGACACTGCCTTACCCATAAAGGACAGACAAAAACCAAATCTTGAAAAATACTGGTCAGTTTTTTATTTTTATATCCGTACTTTAAGAACTTTACATATATAGTACTTTCCTTGTCCCAATTTAAATGTCTTAATTTGACTGGTCACAGAATTTAAAAAATAAAGGTAGACTTTTGAATCTTATAATCTTAAATTAAAGATGTGTATAGTCCTTTAAATTTTGTGGTCTTAAACTTGCCAGGTAAAATGTTGAAATTGATTTTTTTTTTTTTTGGCAATTAACAGATATTTTATTAATCAGCAAGTGAAACTGTACAGAGCACACCACATCCCGGTTGCCCATCTCATTTCACCTATAAGTCTCCTCTATCTCCAAACAAACATAACCTATAAAGAACAAATAGTATCAAACAAGTTCCTATTTTTCCTAACTCGTATGCACATATTAGTTTGTATCATAAGTATCAGCTTATCCATGGTGACTGTTTTGCTTTGAAATACCCTGGAATTCCTTTCAAACCAAACTTCATACCCACAGCTGCTAAGCAAGCCTTCAGCAGCACATTTCTAGGATTTTTCGACTTGCTATTTTGCTTATCCCAATTCCATTCTCTCCCCCAATCTAAGATAGTCCTCAGCCAACCCAACCATTGTAATATCCTCAGCCATATTCCATGAGAATATGTGCATTCAATATAAAGATGTTCAATGGTCTCAGGCTGGTTGTTGCACAGTACACAAATGCCACTTTGGGACAGATTAAAAAAAAAAAAAAAGATAAGACATTTAAATTGGGTTGGAGGGAGTACTAGCAGTAGCATAGTTATTTGAAAACGTCATATAAAGTGTGATTAGAACTCCCACAATATCATGTGAAGTAAAATTCCGAGGAAATGAGATCTCTTGCCCTCTTATAATTTCAATAAAAAAATGACTTTTTCAAATATCTTATTTGTTTTTTTTTTTCCAGATCTCTTATGTATAAAAAATGAAGATCTCTTGTTAGACACAATGTTACCCCCAAATGATAGACAAATACCAAATCTTGAAAAATACGGTAGCTAGCTCATATAGTTTGTTTGGGAATGTGTGAGAGCAGTGGCGGAGCCAGGATTTCCACCGAGGGGGTTCAAAATATAAAAAAGTAAACATACAAAGAAGCCTAAGGGGGTTCAACATCTACTATATATATACATAAAAAATAATTTTAACCTTATAAAATCAATATATTTTTCGCCGAGGGGATTTGGATGAACACCCTCGGCTCTATGTGGCTCCGTCATTGTGTGAGAGTATTTTTTTTAATATCCATATATACACATTCGATACCTATAAAGTCTACTAGTGATGATAGCCCGGGCAAAGCCTGGCCCAATATGAACAAAATTATATTATTCTATTATACATTATTTGAAACTTTCAACTAATTTATTTTTGCCTACCTAAGAAAGATTTAAGGAGAACATGAAAATGTTAAAAATGGTTAATGTACTATAATATAATCAATATTTACTGACCCTAAGGATAATTTGAAAATAGTTAGAAGTAATAAAGTAACTTAATCCTGTCATTTCTCGGCTATAGTTGGTACAATTACGAGCATAATCAACTTTTTTTTTTGGCTAATATTTCTTTTCTATCTTATTTTAAATAATAAACCGTCTCAATTCTTCAACTTTTCTAATGACAATCACTCGAACACTAAAATTGTATGTTCAAAACATGGCTAATATAAAAGTAAGCATTCTGCATGGGCGCAACATGGCGACTATATTTCTTTTTAAAGGTATATTTTCATGATTATTCAGTGCAACATAATATTTGAAGGATTTGTAAAATTAGGATGAAATTCAAAAGTGATGCTATTAGAAGAATTTACAAAACAATAAAATATCTAGACATTAATTATTAATAAATGAGGTTAAAACGATGAATAATTTGTGTGACGAATAATTCAATTCAACATTAAGTTATAAAAGTACTATCGCCTCGTTGGGTCAAGCTATTTAACTTTTATTTCGAATTTCAAACTTCAAATTCCATAATTTTTCTGATGAAAATTAATAAAATGAATTTAAAATTCACAATGAAATTCTTGTTAAAATTTTCTTATGGCAATTGTGCCATATACAATGGGATAGATGTAGTACAAAATAATCATTCTATCCTTTAATTTGTAATTTCAGTATCACAATTTTAATTTTAAAAAAAAGTAATGCATCAACTTCTGTGAAACTTTAAAATTAATCTATAAGTATAATATTAAATATTAGAATTAGTTATAGTCGAGACAAACCAAATGCTCACTAATGACGGAAGAATATAATATTAAATATTAGAATTAGTTATAGTCGAGACAAACCAAATGCTCACTAATGACGGAAGAACGCAAAATGAACTATGACGTAAAAAAAAAAAAAAGAGATGGGTCCACTGCAAGGAAAAGAAAATAGGGCCCACAGGTAATGTGGAAAAATATCATTCAGTAATCTAAGTACATTTAGTATAACATTAAATATTAGAATTAGTTATGGTCTAAGATAAAATAACGCTCACTAATGACGGAAGAAAGCAAAATCAATTGTCATTGTCATATAAATAGAGACGAGTCCACTGGATGGAGAAAAAAATAGGGCCTACAGGTAATATGAAAAATATCATTGAGAGGGCTTTACCGTTTTCACATTGATCCCAAGCTCCTCTATTCTCTAGGGATGGATTGGTAGGATGGATAAATAAAAATAGTGATAGGATAATAATTTAAGTATCATCTTATTCTTTGTTTGGTTACTTATTGTGGAATAAGTTATCTCAAGATTAAAAATAATGTTGGGATAACTTACACCCATGAGAGGGTGGAATAATTATCCTAAGATAACTTATCCCAGGATAAAACAGTTAAATTAACTAAAATAACCCTGAGGTTCTCAAGATCTTTTTCCTACTACACAAAGTGAAGGATGTTTTTGTAAATAAATAATTTTTTCTTAAAAGTTATGCAATGCATGTTACTTTTAATACAACAAACCAAATAATCAATAAGAAATAATATCAAAATAACTAATCCCAATATAAATAATTTTAGTATAACTTATCCCAATATAATTAATTTCATTATAACTTGTGTTGAAACCAAACGACCCCTTAATATTAGTAGTAAAAAATAATAAAAAAATTAAACTCCTTTATATAACAATTAAATTCCTTTATTGAACTTTACATAAATAGTCTGTACAACAAGACAGTTATCGAACTCTCTCAATTGTTTGGATTTTACGCATTTATTTCTTCTGCTACGTTGTTCGTTTCTTCACTTCTTTCACTTCCTTTCTTTTTTCTTCTTTTAGTGTACTGGAATCGTGTTCTTAACAGTTGCTTACGAATTGTTCGACGAAATGCCTAAACGATGACACCAACTCTGTACACAAAACCGCACTGTTTTTACTCTTTTTTAAGTTTCCCTTCTAAACCGTTTAATCTTGTTGTACTAAACCCAAGAAAAAGACTTCATTTCAAGAGAAAAACTGGGTTGTTTGAGTCATTTGATCTTGTTTTGGGTAAAGAAATGTGTTGTTTGAAGTTTCTTGATTTAAGAAAGGAAAAAGATGAGCACAATATGTGTTGTTGCTGTGGAAATGGGTTGGAAAGTGAAGAGGATATGAAGTTAGAAGGGGAAATATTAGCTTTTATGGAGAAATCTGAGAACCCAAATGCATTTCCAACAAGGAAAGATTTGGAAAAAGCTGGAAGATTTGATTTAATTGAGGCAATAAAGAATAGGGGTGGATGGTATTCATTTGGTTGGGACTTGGAAAAAGTTGACCAAGAAAATGTTCATAAAGATGAGGAAATGGATTTTGATATTGAGGAGTTACAAAGAAGAGTTGAGAAATATCAAGAAAATGAAGATTCTGATTGTGATTTTTCGTTTAGGAATTCTTCTCAGACAGCTTCCTCCTCTGGTAGATCATTGTGAGGTTCCAATCCTTGCAAAATGCGCTTTTGTTTATTGTGTATCTTGGTTTCTATCTTTGTTGTATTTGTTTATCTTGGTTTCTGTCTTTAGTCTATCTTGGTTTCTATCTTTTGTATACTTGTTTATCTTGGTTTCTGTCTTTAGTCTATCTTGGTTCCTGTTGATAAAGAATAGTGTTTGTTGCTCTTAGGTTTTGCTATTGGTAGGAAATCTTTTACTTTGTCCCTATTATAGAAGTTAAAAGTTGGAATCTTTGTTTCTAAGTACTTAGAAAATCTTGTACTTGAGCCAAAACTAGAAGTTAAAAGAAAGATTTTTTGTTTCTAAGTGTTTATTGTGATCCCCCACCTTGTGGGATTTCACTGGGTGTGTTGTCGTTGTTGTAGTGTTTATTGTTATCCAGTTTATCTGCTATTCCTCCTTGCAAAATGCGCTTTTGTTTATTGTTTATCTTCTTTGCTCTCTTTTGTCTATTTGTTTATTTTGGTTCTTGTTGATAAAGAATAGTGCTTGTTGCTCTATAGATTTTGCTATTGGTAGGAAATCTTTTATTTTGAGCCAAAATAGAGGTTATTAGAAGGATTCTTAGTTTCTAAGTGTTTATTGTGATCCAATTTATCTGCCATTTGTCCTGGATTATGTTGAATTTATTGGTAGGAAATCTTCTACTTGTGCCTAATATAGAAGTTGAAAGAAGGAATCTTTGTTTCTAAGTACTTAGAAATCTTGTGCTCGAGCCAAAATTAGAAGTTAAAAGAAGAATTGTGATCCAATTTATTTGCCATGCATCGTGGAATTATGTTGAATTTATGTGAAAATCTGTTAATTGCTTTAGTACCTTACTGTACTCTGTCTTTGTATCAGAGAAGCTGCAGTTGAGGAAGATAGTGGGATTGAAGGGATACTGAATCGATTAGAGATAGAGAGGATCTCATCTCTTGGTATTAATACGAGCAAATATGGATATGGAGCTAATCATTCAAGTAGGGATAACATTGATGACAGAAACTCTGGAACCACTACTACAGGTAGGGTTTTATCCCCCACCCCCCTCTCTTTTTAGTCTGTTGAAAAATATTTAGTTGACGCTTCGAATGCTGTTTAATCATCAAGGCCTTCGTTGCACCATATTATTGATAGCTATAGCTGTAGCAATAATTGAAACCTGAAGCTGTTAGCTAATATGTTAAACTGAAACATTTATAAGTTAGTGGTTTGCCTTTAAGTAATTGGCCCCTAAAACATGAGATTCCATGTTTGTTACATCATAAAAGACAGGACAGACCTGGGGAAAAATGGAAGCCTCACAACATGTAGCCCCAAGAAAGGTGGTTTAAGTGATCCAGGAGGGAAGCTTAACCACGAATACACGTCAGATAATTGGAGAGCATGGATCACTCAACGTGCATGCCCTGAGGGCACAGAGTTTGAAGGTATTCGTTTCCCTGAATCTAATCATGTTCATAATTTGTAGCCTTAATTTGACCCCTGCCATTTACAGTTGGTGAGATAGATTTTGATGGAGGTAAAACTGAAACTTCAAGAGATGATATATTTACCAACAAAGAGAATAGCGATGAAGCTCCAAAAAGATGGATATATAACAACCATAATGATGTAAGAACTCGTCTTCAGCATTTAGAGCTTGAGCTATCCTCAACCCTTAGCGCCCTCAGATCCAAGAGCCCGGACTTCAGTTCAAAGGAGGTAGAAATCTGCATCTCCTGTTTGTCCAGAATGTCTTTCTTTAGTCATGCATCATAATGTTAAGTTTCCTACTATGATATGCTTTTACGTTCTGTTTTGTTATGTAGCTTCTGCATTTGATGCTGTAATGCAATTCTTCCACCCAAACCATCGATGTCACTTCTTCCTGTAAAATATGTTTAAATCTGCTCAGTTCTTGTACTACCTCAGATATTTTTCTAATAGGACTTCTCAGAAGTCAGAACGCGGGGAAGTTTCTCCTACCAGAGATTTTCCTGTGTATTTAAACTCAGTAACCTGATAGGCTCCTCTCCCAAAGGATAGAAAGTGATCTAACAGGAAAATTTTCACTTGATCTGCCATCGCTTAAGGAGAAAATTCTTTAGATTTCTAAAATATATGCCTTTGACAATTTCAAGAGAAGTTTTCTGTCTGTTGGTAATTTGGCGAGATGATGCTGTTATCACTGTTAAGAAATCTTGCTTTCTCAGGTTCTTGGCAGATCCCCTGGTGATTTGCAGAAGCTTTCTGATGCACGGGAGTTCCAGGAGAATGATGTCATAAATGCTCAGAAGAGATTGCGGTCCATACGTGCAAAACTTGCAATACTTGAGGGGAAAATGGCGTTAGCATTGAGGTCTGCATCATTTCTCATTCCTTTATTATGCATTTTATACTAGATACCCTTACCTATACTGAATCCGCATACCCTACTCTTTCAGTGATGCAGATAAGGTGCTGCAAGAGAAGGAAAAGAGGATTGATGGTGCTAGGAAATCTTTACAGCTTCTTCGTACTACTCGGGTTGATTGGCATAACTCTGCCTCAGAGGTTCTTCTAACAGGCTCGTTTGATGGATGGACAACTCAGGTTTGATCTTGCTTTCCCACATGTGATAAGAAATAGGAGACAACATTTTACTGACACAGTTTGAAGTACAAACGTGATGCATTTTTTATTGTTGGTGTTAAGACGTTCTTTTCTACGTAACTTAATTTAAAAGTAGGGAAATCAAAAGATTACTCCTATAAGTGGCCACAGCCAGGAATTAGACTCCTCCAAATTATTTAAGCGATATAATTTTCTGGCTTGACCTAAATTGCATGATGACCAAAGAGTCTTCCTATTTGCTTCTTTAGTATTATTTTTGGCCCAGGTTGTTATCTTTTTTCTTTTATTTTTTATTTGGTATGGGGGTGGGGGGAGATGGGGGTACTAGATTTTTGGCAAAAAAATTAATAGGAAAATAAGATTACTACTGTAGGTTCTTGTCTGGATCAGATGACAAAATGCTACTGAGGTGAAAATTTCAGAAGCTGAGCTGCACTTTTTAGTACTTCTGGAAAACATGTGATGAAAACATACAAAGTGATAACACTTGTTGTCTAGAAGCAACCTTTCAGGGAGGACAAGAATTATAGAGCGATATTGCTGTACATGAGCCAAAGAGTTGTCCTTTTATGTGTCTCCTAATGATGAAAACTCTGCAGTTCTATAATCCCCTTTCACAAAAATCGAGAAACAGTAATGATAATGATAATAAACATATGAAACAAAACCAAGAACATTTGTGGTAATAGTGGTAATAGTTTCAATGGGCTTCTTGTCCTTGGTTAGTAATGAGGTGTGCTGTATTGACTTGCAGAGGAAGATGGAGAAATTGCCCACTGGTGTTTTTTGTGCAAGCCTAATGTTGTATCCAGGCAGTTATGAGGTGTGTGTAACCTTGTCATGTAATGAACTTAATATTCAAGGTTATAGTGTATATTGAAATTTGAAGTAGTTGGCATCTCATTCTTTTGTTGCAGATCAAATTCATTGTTGATGGGATATGGAAGGTTGATCCTTTGAGGCCCGTTGTTCACAGCAATGGACATGAAAATAATCTTCTCATTGTCACGTAACAGCAAGTCGCAGAAAAGATACTCTAGGAACTCAAAGATTATCAACTGATCCTACGTGGTTAAGGGACTGACTCTGTATTGTTGTCTTGTAATTACTCCAAGCAGCGAATGTCGCTAAAGAATATAATTGATCATGTAATAGTAGGTTCCCTAGTAGAATTTTGTAGTTTCCTTCCATTCTTTGACACATAACTGGTATAGAATCTGATTACTGGCAATGTAAAGCTAGCATATGTTCAACTGCCAAACATCTGAGCTGATTTGGATTATTCTTTGACACATAACTGGTATAGAATCTGATTACTGGCAATGTAAAGTTAGCATATGTTCAACTGCCAAACATCTGAGCTGATTTGGATTATTCTTTGAAGGTGGTGATATTTTTTTGTGATCGTGTTTACCTGTCTATTTACTGTACAAATCTAGCTGGCTTGTGTTTCATATGCTGATTTTAGAGGACCGGAAATGCTGCATACACAGATTGTACATAGCAAGAAGTAAATAATGTCCCATTGCTTGCAAACAAGACAATTGATACGGAAAATGTCTATACTTGTCTTGTGTTCTACTTGATATCCTGTGACCACATGTCACTCAATTGATGCATCCCATTAACTTTACCCAAAAGTTCATGTACTGTTTACCCCAAAAAGAGGCCACCACAGTACCTTTTTCAATCAAAATGCACTTCTTCAAAGTAAATATGCCTGGCTCATAGGCCAGCGTTTTGTCCCTTTGTGCTTGCAAACAAGACAATTGATACGGAAAATGTCTATACTTGTCTTGTGTTCTACTTGATATCCTGTGACCACATGTCACTCAATTGATGCATCCCATTAACTTTACCCAAAAGTTCATGTACTGTTTACCCCAAAAAGAGGCCACCACAGTACCTTTTTCAATCAAAATGCACTTCTTCAAAGTAAATATGCCTGGCTCATAGGCCAGCGTTTTGTCCTTTTGTATTTCGTTCTATTCAGACAAGTGCAGAATGAAATGAATAAGCGAAATGCAGCTTTGGAGACTTTGCAATGCAAATAACTTAGGAATATTAAAATGGACAATATATACTTGGATAGGTAGAGTTGTCCTTCTACCAGAATTCAAAAGCATCACACAAAACAGTAAAAGTCGCCAGGTTTTGAACTAAATTATATTAGAAACACAGAAGCAAAACATCATATCCTGGAGGAAAGTAAGACAAAACAAATACTCTAAAACTATCTCTGTCTTAGGGTAAACAATTGAGATTTGAAAGTTGTCCCCCATGACAGTCTTGAGAGAGTAAAAGCTTGGGGTGTATCTAGTCACTGCAGTGCCACTACCATAAACTTTGACCTTCCTAAACTTCTCTTTTAGGTTGTAAGAATCTAGCTGTGGGCCACGTTCCATTTGCATCAAGATTTCTCCATCTTTCCAAATTATGATTGGTACATATCTAGCATCACAAATATCACGCGGAATATAATGCATCAAATCCGATCTTTAATCCAAGATTCAGCTATTCCATACTCTTTCATCCACCAGACATCGACATATTCACTATAGCCATTATCAGACAAGCACAAACAATTCCCCAGCGCTGCTAGCGTCAAGCTAAAGGATGGAGTCTCCAGACCATGTGGAGCTGGCAAGGACTTCACCTCTTCAGTTTGAATACTAAAGGAGTAAATGCTTAACTTAATTACTTTGTTTTCTATTCTTGAAACTTTGCATTGGGTTTGAAACAGTAATAGGAACACTTTTACATATTGGTTTATTTAGTTAATCCTGAACTTAATTATTTGGTTGCTTGATCACCAATCGAATACTATCTACGAATCTTAGCTTGAACTCGGGAGAGGACTTCTAAGATAGTGATAGGGTTAAATAGAGTAGGATCTCAATCCTGGGCATCGGGGAGGGATTTACGTTTAGAAGAGGGATATACCTAGTTCGTCCTGCTTGGTTGATATACAGGAAATATAAATGCATTTGTGTTAAGGTTCATTACCATAGATATAGGTGTGAAAGTAATACAAATAGGAGACTATAGAGGACTCGAGATATTTGTGATCGTAATATCAACCCTGCCAATCAATATACTAGATAAATTAAGAAGTTGAATCAATTGAAGAATACAACGTGATTGTTAGATAGCCCATAGTGCTAGATCGATTTCATCTCATCGATAATATAAAACCCGCTCTTTCTTGGTTGAAGTTCTTCATTAGTTTTCTTTTATTTTTCGTAAGTTTATAATTATAACCTTCCGATTTCATCTCTTGTATAGATAATTAGGAACGTTTAATTTAGTTTGCGGTTAATCATAAGTCCCTGTGAGTCGACATCCGATTTCTAAAATCACTATATTACTTGTACGACCACATACGCTTGCATGTGCGTTTGGGAGCAACAACTACCGATCAAAACCATTGTCCAAATGTAAGTGTGTCTTTTGTACAACTTGGTTCACCTTATTTGCTTGAATTTGAAGGAAAACTTAAACAAAATTGAAGCATACTAGTACCAAGGAAACTCAAAGTTCTATCCCAATAAAGAGCTCTTGCAAAGGATTAAGTTGTTTAATTGAAGTTTCCCTTCATCATGATCTGTTCTATATTAATAATCCAATACCTTCTTTTTTAAACAAGCAAGGAAGGCTAGGCCATAACTTACCAATACCATACGTTTTTCTACCAAAAGATAATAGATGCTTATGTGAAGAAACTTGCACCTTGGGCTATTGTTTTGGATTTAGTCTGTTAACTAGTTAGACATTATAACGTCATCAGAGTCGTCACTCAGATTTTAAAACGATAACCAAAATAGTATTGATCCTACAGTTGGATTCGACATAGAGGAAGAAAGATTCAGGACAATCCCTTTGCCCTCTGCCCGAAGTTCTGTTCTGAGAGGTGAAGTTTTGGTCAATCTAAGGGATCATCCATGGAAGCAAAATTCAGAAAATGGGATGATTTTCTAACCTTCCAAAAATATAATTGAATTCGATAAAAGATGCTGAATATTAAACTTACACCAAGCACTGGAAGATATATGAAGTTCTCGGTAAGCAACAATGAAATTCACAATTGTTCTTCGTAAGAAATTTCATATAGTTCACTTCACAGTCCAAATAATGAGACAGTGAGAGATTGTACCACAGCCTAAAAGAGAAGATATGAAATAAAAGAAAATTATAGTATGCATGATCGCTGAAACTCATAATTTTAACTGATTGTAGATACTACCAAATATGATACTTCAAGACAGTAAGAACATCGCTATCAACAGAAAGCATGATAAGACAATGGCAACTAAAATGTTCAGAATTGACAAGAAACTCAAAGGTAACTCAGATAGGCGTTTCATACCGGAGCTAACTTGTAGCAGTTAGAGAGGTTCAATAAATTCATCTTCTTTCATCTTGAACAAGATCAAAAGAGTTAAGCTATCAAGTTGATCATGAAAGCAAGTAGCTACACAAAATTAAAGACAGTAAGGACAACCATGGAATGGAAGTTTGACTCAAAAGCAAGGCAAGCATAGGACAAAGCTTCAAGCTAAAACCAAACAGATTCGTTAAGGTCACCAAATATTCAGGACATAACTGAAACGCCACTCCCAATTGATGCACCTCATTAACTTTACCAAATATTACATGTCTCATTTACCCCAAACAAGGCCGCCAAAGTACCTTTTTCAATCAAAATGCACTTCTTCAAAGTAAATATGCCTGACTGATAGGTCAACATTTTGTTCCTTCATAGTTCATTGTATTCAGACAATTGCAGAATGAAATGAACAAAAGAAATACAGCTTTGGAGACTTTGAAATGCAAGTAATTTGGGAAGTGAAAATGGACAGTAAAAGCATCCACAACACGGTAAAAGTAGTCAGGTTTTAAACTTAATTATACCAGAAACATAGAAGCAAAATATAATATCCAGGAGGAAGTTAGACAAATTAAATATCTAAACTATTTCTGTCTTGGCAAAAACATTTGAGACTTGAAAGTTGTCCCCCATGACAGTCTTGAGCGAGTAAAGATTTGGAACGTATTTAGTCGCTCCAATGCCAATACCATAAACATTGACCTTCGTAAACTGCTTATCATATGGGTTGTAAGAAATTAGCTGCGCGCCACGTTCCCTTTGCATCAAGATTTTTCCATCTTTCCAAATTATGATTGGTACATATCTAGCACCACAACTATCAGGCGGAATATTATACAACGAAATGCGATCTTTAACCCAAGATTCAGCTATTCCATACTCTTTCATCCACCATATATCAATATGCTGAAAAGATATATTATCCGATAAACATAGACAATTCCCCAACTCTACGAGCATCAAGCATGGGGATGGAGTTTTCAAACCAGGTGGAAATGGCAAGGACTTCAGCTTTTCTATCCCAATATCGAAGGAGTAAATGCTGTCATTTTTTTCGCGATCCATCCAGTGAAGAGAACCATTGACATTAACCTTGCCAAAATGATGCGATACAGGGCATGGAGCCTCACCCACATTTCTCCATTTCTCATCAACACCAAGAGTATAAACATCCAATTCTAATACTTCAGGACGACCCCGAAACTTTCTAACTTTTACTGATCTTAATATTTTATACTGTCCAGAGCCTTCTTCACTATAGCAGAATGCATAAGCAACACAACGAACTCTCTTCTCCTTTTCAGGCAACTTAACCTTGAAATACTCACCCAAAAGAGGATTGTTAATGTAAACTGAATGATTTTTCTCATGACTCCAGCCATTCAACAAACAAATGAACCCATTACATGAACCTATTAATGTCAAGTTTTCTTTAACAGAAGTAAAACCAAATAGGTCATCTGAAAGCAAGTCGCTGGGTCGCGGGAGGTGAAACTTACGGCTCAATAGAATGAGTGTATTTAAGGGTTGAGAATCATAGTCATAATATGCTTTGAGTTCCACAAGTAACCGGACAGAATTGTTAATCGAGAGCAAAATGCAGGGAGAATTAGATGATTTTGTGTGATACATCTTAACAAATAAAGGGTCAGAAGTTAAAAGATGATACCACAGTTTGCAAACAGTCTTACAGCGGAAAATGGGCTTTATTGGCAATCTTGAAAGGATTTCTGCCATAATAACCCTTGGAAGATCCATAATTGTCACTTCATTCATTCTTCTAATTCGTTTGCAATCATATTTAACATCCAAATGCTTGGGTTCCATTTTTCCTATTGAGAAATTTCAGTGAAAAGAGTAGCCAATTTTTAGGGCTTTGGCGCCTAAAAAGAAAGTAACCAAAAGTCTACAAGGATGATTTAAAGCATGATTTTAGTGAATTGCTTTCGGTTATTTAATATACGGAAATGGGCCAAATATACCCTTGTACTGTTGTAAAAGGGTCAAATATATCATTGGGTTCAAATATACCTCAATGGTTATATTTTGAATCCAAATATATCCCTCATCCGGTAAAATTATCCAAAGTGAAAATTAAGAGGTTTATCTAAAAGATTCGCAATATAACTAGGAAGACGTTTTAGGGCTTTCGGGTATGCCACGTCGCTGTCACGACCCAACCCCGTAGGCCGTGACTAGTGCCCGATCTGAGCACCCGAACCCATCTATTAAGTATTATCTCAAATTCCATCAACTCATTCTAGTATATGGCGGAAGCCGACAAGGCTTTATTTCAAATTTAAGTAATTTCCAGAAAAATTTCGGCAGAGTTTCCTTTGTTTTACGGACTATCCAATATACCCTGCACGCAGAAAATACCAACAAAAGCCACACAGGGCTAACCAAGCAAGATATAAACATATGCGGACCGGCCGCCTCGGCGTATAGGATCGCCCAAACAACATATGCGGACCGGCCGCCTCGGCGTATGGGATCACCCAAACGACATGTACATACTTCCATACAGAAAGACCCTAACCCACAAACATGTCCACAGACCTCTAAACAGACCGACAGAATCATATGACGGGACAGGGCCCCGCCGTACCCATGAACGAATATATACAAATGCACTAATAAATATATATACCAAAAGTATAAGCTCCGGAAAGAGAGGAGCACTCCGAATAGCAGAAAGGGTGTCCTAAACAGGTGGATCACCAGGCTGTGCGTCTGTACCTGCGGGCATGAAACGCAGCCCCCGGAGAAGGGGGTCAGTACGAAATATGTACTGAGTATGCAAAGCAGAAGGTACAGAAATAAATCTGAATAATAATCGAATCAGATATATAGAAAATAATACATATCAAAATGTTTATTCCCAAAGTATAAATTATGCATAGGGCACTGGAAAATGTGGTCGCCCGCCTGTCGATGGCGCCACAACACAGCATAACACCAGAAAGTTTCAAATCTCCGAATCCCCGTCACACATCACAACACAGCATAACGCCAAACACAGCATAACGCCAAACATAAGTGGAACCCGGCCCTCGAGCAAGGAGCACGGTGAACCATAAACACAGCATAACACCGGAATATATCAAAAAGCGCACGACAACAGAACCGGCCCGGGAACCGGCGAACGATATCATAGTAGGCACGAGCGGAGTAGTGAGGAATCATATGCATAAAATCATTATTATAAATCCGAAGGATAAGTAAAATAGTCATATTTGAAATCGGAATAATAATTATCACTTTTTGATTCAAAGTTGTCGAATTTACATAAAGGGCGTCGCGGGACCCACGGACGAGTATAGACCCGAACTGAGTCCGCCTATGAAAAACATACCCATTATACATCAAGCAAACTCCTATAAAAATTATTGGAGCGATCCGAGCCTCTATGCGAAAAATATGGCATTCAGAGATTACAAAATTCCTTAAAGCGAACATTTTCCATGCGAATTTCGGAAAGCGATTACTTCAAATACATCATGGTTCATATTTCATAAAAACATACATAAGAGTGCCAAAGAATATATATATATGGATCATAACATGCTCGGATCTCGAATTTGGAATTCCCTTAAAGCTCCAATCTAGCCTATGTGAAACTAAGGCACGCCAAAAGAAGGAAGGTTGCTTTACATACCTCAAACGCTCTCCAATATGATCCAACTCCAGCTAAGTCCAAACTATGATTCGGGCTGCCCAAGGTCTACAAACAAGCCATAAAATGCCAAACATTAGCTAAAGACTTTTTGGGCATTAAATTCCAATTTCGCCCTTAACTCTACGGAAATTTGGGCGGCATTTCCCCTGTAAATAGGCTACCCCGAGAATTTAACTCGGCCATATCAATCAACAACAACAGCAACAACCAACCTAACAACATCAACAACTAATTCGGAAAGCAATACAACAACAATAGCTTTCTTTTTCCACTATTCAACAACTTACATAAATTCACTTTGATGACTTGCATTCAAGCCAACGTCGACGCTTATACATTCACATACTAACCCGAACCCATACCAACAATATTTAAGGACGTTCTAAGCAATTCATACAACATTCCCAACAATCCAAATTTTTCTCCAACTTGGCCGAATTCAGCCCCTAAACCCGAGACACCCCTATAACCTTTCCTTCATTTTCGAATCATGATTTGTACCCACAATTCACATTCTAACAATGCTATTTTCATCAATATACAAAATACATTAAATGTACAATGATCTCCAAATCAGTTCACAACAACTACAACATCAATTTGAGTCATTAGACATTCATTTCCAACATAGAATTCACAATGACGATGACTAAAACATTAAGCGATATTCATTCGTTCATTGTCATATAATATGACCCATTTCGACCAACACTACACATATACATATGTTGATGATTCTTAGCCATAATAAGATACTACAACATGAATATAACCATCATAACACAAGAACAAGATCAAATCTTACCTTTTTATCTTCAACTTCCACAAGCCTAGGGTTTCCACAAGATGAGAAATAGTGGATTGATCGCTCCCACAATGCTTCCACGCTACTTAGGGACCTCAATATAGTTGATTTGTGCCAAAGAAATAATTTTTGGAAGGCTAGAATTGATCTTGATTTTTTTTCAACTTGGCCGTGAGGTTGGGGGTTTTCTCCTTCAACTTTTAGATATTTTTTTTTTTTGTGGGAAGTGAGAAAGATGAATACATGGTCATCTTTTAACTAATATGAAGTGCATTGTTGTCCCTTGGCCCACATTAAATGAGTTGGACCACTTAAAAGATGACACCAAATTGTGTGGGCACCACATGGAATTTGTGGATGACTTTCCACTTCTAATTTTATCACTTTTGGTCCCAAATTTTTCCTAATTGATCCATACCAATAAATTCATGCACAACTTATATCTCAAAATAAAATCGAAGGTCAAGAATCCCGACTTTGTATCCCGAAATAATTTTGTCCCTAACTTATCGTAATCAATCCAGATTATTCCACTGTACAAAAATACGGGTTCTAACATCCTCCCCCCCTTAAGAACATTCGTCCGCGAATGTTAGATTTATCTCACGGGTCATACAAACAATTTGGGGGAGTTTCCTTCTCAATTATCACAACCATACATTTATTGATCAAACAACAAAGTCAAATAGAGAATTGGATTACCTGTAGGTTCCGAAAATAAATGAGGATACTTCTTCTTCATATGCTCCTCAGCTTCCCAGGTCATTTCCTCTCGGTTATTATTCCGCCACAGCACTTTAACAGAAGCCATATCTTTGTTCCGCAACCTTTTTACCTGACGATCCAATATGGCTATAGGCTGCTCCTCATAAGATAGCTCCTCTGTGACTTGAATATCATCTACAGGAAAAACTCTGGAAGGGTCACCAATACACTTACGAAGCATAGAAACATGAAATACCGGGTGTACCGCTCCCAAATCAGCTGGCAGATCTAATTCATAGGCCACCTTGCCTATTGTACGAATAATTTGATACGGCCCAATATATCTCGGACTGAGCTTCCCTTTCTTGCCGAATCTCATAACACCTTTCATAGGCGACACTTTCAGGAACACCCAATCGCCAATCTGAAACTCTAACGGTCGACGTCGTTTATCAGCATAAGATTTCTGTCGACTCTGGGCCGCTAGCAATCTCTCTCGAATAAGTCTCACCTTATCCACGGCCTGCTGGACCACATCTGGACCGATGAACTGAGTCTCACCCACGTCAAACCAACCAATCGGAGATCTGCATTTCCTGCCATACAAAGCCTCATAGGGTGCCATCTGAATACTGGAGTGGTAGCTGTTGTTATATGCAAACTCAACAAGCGGTAAATGGTCGTCCCAGCTACCCCTGAAATCAATAACGCAGGCACGCAACATATCTTCCAATGTCTGAATAGTGCGCTCGGCCTGTCCGTCGGACTGGGGATGGAAGGCTGTACTCAGGCTCACCTGGGTCCCCAATCCCTCCTGAAACGATCTCCAGAACTTAGCTGTAAACTGGGCACCTCTATCGGAAATAACAGACACAGGAACTCCATGAAGTCGTACAATCTCCCTGACATAAAGCCTGGCATAATCCTCAGCTGAATAGGTGGTCCGAACCGGAAGAAAATGGGCTGATTTCGTCAGCCGATCAACAATAACCCAAATAGAATCATACCTCCGTGGAGTGCGAGGTAGACCTGTAATAAAGTCCATATTAATGATCTCCCACTTCCACGTCGGTATCTCTATCTCCTGTAATAGCCCACCGGGCTTCTGGTGCTCAATCTTAACCTGCTGGCAATTTGGACACTGAGCAACGAACTCTGCTATATCTCTTTTCATACCGTCCCACCAATATAGGCATCTGATATCATGGTACATCTTCGTCGACCCTGGGTGAACAGAATATCGGGCGTAATGTGCCTCGCCCATAACCTGTCGCCGCAACCCTGCAACGTCAGGTACACACAATCTGCCTCTGTGAAATAACACTCCATTAGGTGAAATCTCAAACGGAGTCTTCTCCTGTGCCAGCGCTGCGTCTCTGTACTTTGCCAGAATAGGATCCTCATACTGATGCCGCTTAATATCTTCTGTAATAGAGGACTCAGCAATACCTCGAACAGAAACCCCAACATCTCCAGAATCAGCCAAGCGAACTCCAAGACTAGCCAACTGATGAATATCGCGAACCATTTCTTTACTCTCTGATGGCACGTCTACTAGGCTGCCCATAGACTTGCGGCTGAGTGCATCCGCCACAACATTAGCTTTCCCAGGATGGTAGAGAATGTCAACATCATAATCTTTCAGCAACTCTAACCACCTCCGCTGCCGCAAGTTCAGCTCCTTTTGCCTAAAGATGTACTGAAGGCTCTTATGATCTGTATAAATGTCAACGTGAACCCCATATAAGTAATGTCTCCACATCTTCAAGGCATGAATGACCGCGGCCAGCTCCAAATCGTGAGTAGGATAATTCTTTTCATGTTTTCTGAGCTGCCGGGAAGCATAAGCTATCACCCTGCCATGCTGCATCAACACACATCCCAAACCAATACCAGAGGCATCACAATAAATCACATACCCATCTGGACCCTCCGGAAGAGTCAGGACTGGAGCCGTAGTCAACTTCTCTTTCAGCAACTGGAAGCTACGCTCGCAAGCATCTGACCACTGAAACTTAGCTCCCTTCTGAGTCAGCCTTGTCAAAGGCGCTGAAATGGAAGCAAACTTCTCCACGAATCTCCGATAATAACCAGCCAATCCCAGAAAGCTACGCACCTCTGTCGGCGTCGTAGGTCTAGGCCAATTCTTTACGGCCTCGATCTTCTGGGTATCCACCCGGACGCCATCAGCCCCAATAATATGTCCCAGAAATGCCACTGAAGATAACCAGAATTCACACTTAGAAAATTTAGCATATAATTCCTGGTGCCGAAGTGTGCCAAGTACCGTCCTCAAATGGTCTGCATGCTCTGCTTCTGACCGAGAATAAACCAGAATATCATCGATAAATACGATCACAAACATATCCAAGAACGGTCTGAATACCCGATTCATCAGGTCCATAAATACTGCTGGGGCATTTGTCAGCCCAAAAGACATAACTCTGAACTCATAGTGCCCATATCGGGTCCTGAATGCTGTCTTGGGAATATCAGCCTCTCGTACCCGTACCTGATGGTAACCCGATCGCAGGTCTATCTTCGAGAAGTACCTGGCACCCTGCAGCTGATCAAACAAATCATCAATCCTGGGGAGGGGATATTTATTCTTGATGGTTACCTTATTCAACTGCCGATAATCAATGCACATCCGCAGCGAGCCGTCTTTCTTCCTCACAAATAATACTGGAGCTCCCCAGGGTGACGCACTAGGCCGAATGAAACCCTTCTCCAATAAATCTCTCAGCTGCTCTTTCAATTCTTTTAATTCTGCAGGTGCCATTCTGTACGGAGGAATAGAGATAGGCTGAGTGTCTGGCAACAGATCAATAGCAAACTCTATCTCCCGTTCGGGAGGTAGACCCGGAAGCTCATCTGGGAATACATCTACAAATTCATTAACCACTGGGACTGACTGAAGAGTCGGTGCCTCTGCCTCTAAATCATGAACACGGACCAGATGATAAATATACCCCTTTCTGATCATTTTCTCAGCCTTGAGGTATGAAATAAACTTACCCCTCGGCGATACTGTATTACCTGCCCACTCTATAACTGGCTCCCCTGGGAATTGGAATCGGACTATCTTCTTTTGACAATCAACATGAGCATAGCAAGAAGCTAGCCAATCCATACCCATAATCACGTCAAACTCGATCATATCTAACTCTACCAAATCCGCCTTAGTGCAGCGGCCACAGATAATCACGGAACAATCTCTATAAATCTGACTGGCTATAACAGAATCCCCTACTGGTGTAGCTACCTCAAAAGGCTCTATCGGTTCGGATTCTATCCCAATTTTATCAGCAACGAGTGGAGATATAAATGATAATGTAGAACCAGGATCAATCAATGCATACACATCACGAGAGAAAACCAGTAATATACCTGTGACGACATTAGGCGAAGCCTCCTGGTCCTGTCTGCTGGCTAAGGCATAAATGCGGTTCGAAGGACCGCTAGAACCCGAAGCTCCGCCACGACCCCTGCCGCGGCCTGCTGGTGCTGGAGTACCTCGCCCCGCAGGGCGCATCGCCACCGAGGCTGAAGATGAACCACCGGCTGACCCGGTAGACTGAGCTGAACTGCCTGTACCACCTCTAGCCGGACAGTCTCTCATCTGATGGCCCTGACGGCCGCACACAAAGCATGCACCCGTAGCTCGGAAACACTCTCCCGGGTGCTGTCTCCCACAGTAGGAACACAAAGGTCTGGGTGGCCTCATCTGACTGCTGGAACCTCTGTTCAACTGTGAACCTGAAGCCCTGGAGCTCGGGCCTGCCCCTGAATATCCGACACCCTCAGATCTCCTGCCGGTAAACTGTGGGGGTGTACCCCGGCCTGACGGAGGAGGATGTCTGCCTGACTGCTGCTGCTGAGGCTGTCCGCCTCGAGAGTCTCCAGAATAACCTGCGAATCTGGCCCTCTTGGGCGGCCTCCTGTCCCGATCTCTGCTAGAATAATCAGCTCTATGTCGGTCCTCCATACCTAGGGCATAAGCCTGTAGTCGGGCAATATCCATGTCTGCCTGCAATGCCACCGCCATACAGCCATCAATCAAATAGCGGTCTAACCCCATCACGTATCTGTGCATCCGATCGGCCATATCTGCTACTATGGCAGGTGCATACCGGGCCAAAGAATCAAACTCCATATTATACTCACGGACGCTCCGACCCCTCTGCTGCAGATGCAAAAATCGGTCAACCCGCGCTCGCCGTAACTCTGGGGGCAAAAAGTGGTGAGTGAAAGCAGTCACGAACTCGTCCCAAGTAGCTGGGGTAGCACCCTCACCCCTGGATAGCTCCCAGGACTCATACCAGTGAGCAGCAACATCCCGTAGTCTATGCGAAGCCAACTCAACAGACTCAGTCTCTGAAGCCCTGACCAAATCTAGTGAGCGCCGCATCCCCCGAATAAAGTCATGGGGGTCCTCGTCGGGCTTAGACCCGTAAAACTCTGGAGGGCCACATAATAGAAACTCTCGAACCCTCAGGCTGTCACGCCTATCGTCATCATCATCATCTCTCCGCCCGCGTCTGCGAGCCTGTCCCGCTACCAGAGTGGTCAATAATTGCACAGCCTCTCTCAGTGTCCTGTCCTCCGCCCCTTGCTGAGGAGCTGGAGGCGCAGGAGCTGAAGCCCCTGGAGCTAATGGTGAAGCTGCTCCAGACTCCTCTGACGATGAAGACGTAGCAGAGTCGGCTGGCCGGGATGTAATATCACGCATCATCTGAGCAAGGGTCCGAGTACCCTTCTGAGCCCGGCTGGTCTCTCCTACTACGCCCTTTTTCTTCTGGGCGGCCGTCGCCTTTTTCGGAGGCATCACTGAAAGAAAAACAACAACAGATCAAAACAGAATCATCCTAATAGCACAGTTCTATCGCACGATCTAAGATCAGAAGAAAAGACAACATCCTAAATGTCCTGTAGCCTCCTGTTTATAGATGTGGTGCACAACACACCGATAAACAAGACTCTACTAGACACGATCTGTGGACACTCCGAGGACAAACCTCGCTTTGATACCACTTCTGTCACGACCCAACCCCGTAGGCCGTGACTAGTGCCCGATCTGAGCACCCGAACCCATCTATTAAGTATTATCTCAAATTCCATCAACTCATTCTAGTATATGGCGGAAGCCGACAAGGCTTTATTTCAAATTTAAGTAATTTCCAGAAAAATTTCGGCAGAGTTTCCTTTGTTTTACGGACTATCCAATATACCCTGCACGCAGAAAATACCAACAAAAGCCACACAGGGCTAACCAAGCAAGATATAAACATATGCGGACCGGCCGCCTCGGCGTATAGGATCGCCCAAACAACATATGCGGACCGGCCGCCTCGGCGTATGGGATCACCCAAACGACATGTACATACATCCATACAGAAAGACCCTAACCCACAAACATGTCCACAGACCTCTAAACAGACCGACAGAATCATATGACGGGACAGGGCCCCGCCGTACCCATGAACGAATATATACAAATGCACTAATAAATATATATACCAAAAGTATAAGCTCCGGAAAGAGAGGAGCACTCCGAATAGCAGAAAGGGTGTCCTAAACAGGTGGATCACCAGGCTGTGCGTCTGTACCTGCGGGCATGAAACGCAGCCCCCGGAGAAGGGGGTCAGTACGAAATATGTACTGAGTATGCAAAGCAGAAGGTACAGAAATAAATCTGAATAATAATCGAATCAGATATATAGAAAATAATACATATCAAAATGTTTATTCCCAAAGTATAAATTATGCATAGGGCACTGGAAAATGTGGTCGCCCGCCTGTCGATGGCGCCACAACACAGCATAACACCAGAAAGTTTCAAATCTCCGAATCCCCGTCACACATCACAACACAGCATAACGCCAAACACAGCATAACGCCAAACATAAGTGGAACCCGGCCCTCGAGCAAGGAGCACGGTGAACCATAAACACAGCATAACACCGGAATATATCAAAAAGCGCACGACAACAGAACCGGCCCGGGAACCGGCGAACGATATCATAGTAGGCACGAGCGGAGTAGTGAGGAATCATATGCATAAAATCATTATTATAAATCCGAAGGATAAGTAAAATAGTCATATTTGAAATCGGAATAATAATTATCACTTTTTGATTCAAAGTTGTCGAATTTACATAAAGGGCGTCGCGGGACCCACGGACGAGTATAGACCCGAACTGAGTCCGCCTATGAAAAACATACCCATTATACATCAAGCAAACTCCTATAAAAATTATTGGAGCGATCCGAGCCTCTATGCGAAAAATATGGCATTCAGAGATTACAAAATTCCTTAAAGCGAACATTTTCCATGCGAATTTCGGAAAGCGATTACTTCAAATACATCATGGTTCATATTTCATAAAAACATACATAAGAGTGCCAAAGAATATATATATATGGATCATAACATGCTCGGATCTCGAATTTGGAATTCCCTTAAAGCTCCAATCTAGCCTATGTGAAACTAAGGCACGCCAAAAGAAGGAAGGTTGCTTTACATACCTCAAACGCTCTCCAATATGATCCAACTCCAGCTAAGTCCAAACTATGATTCGGGCTGCCCAAGGTCTACAAACAAGCCATAAAATGCCAAACATTAGCTAAAGACTTTTTGGGCATTAAATTCCAATTTCGCCCTTAACTCTACGGAAATTTGGGCGGCATTTCCCCTGTAAATAGGCTACCCCGAGAATTTAACTCGGCCATATCAATCAACAACAACAGCAACAACCAACCTAACAACATCAACAACTAATTCGGAAAGCAATACAACAACAATAGCTTTCTTTTTCCACTATTCAACAACTTACATAAATTCACTTTGATGACTTGCATTCAAGCCAACGTCGACGCTTATACATTCACATACTAACCCGAACCCATACCAACAATATTTAAGGACGTTCTAAGCAATTCATACAACATTCCCAACAATCCAAATTTTTCTCCAACTTGGCCGAATTCAGCCCCTAAACCCGAGACACCCCTATAACCTTTCCTTCATTTTCGAATCATGATTTGTACCCACAATTCACATTCTAACAATGCTATTTTCATCAATATACAAAATACATTAAATGTACAATGATCTCCAAATCAGTTCACAACAACTACAACATCAATTTGAGTCATTAGACATTCATTTCCAACATAGAATTCACAATGACGATGACTAAAACATTAAGCGATATTCATTCGTTCATTGTCATATAATATGACCCATTTCGACCAACACTACACATATACATATGTTGATGATTCTTAGCCATAATAAGATACTACAACATGAATATAACCATCATAACACAAGAACAAGATCAAATCTTACCTTTTTATCTTCAACTTCCACAAGCCTAGGGTTTCCACAAGATGAGAAATAGTGGATTGATCGCTCCCACAATGCTTCCACGCTACTTAGGGACCTCAATATAGTTGATTTGTGCCAAAGAAATAATTTTTGGAAGGCTAGAATTGATCTTGATTTTTTTTCAACTTGGCCGTGAGGTTGGGGGTTTTCTCCTTCAACTTTTAGATATTTTTTTTTTTTGTGGGAAGTGAGAAAGATGAATACATGGTCATCTTTTAACTAATATGAAGTGCATTGTTGTCCCTTGGCCCACATTAAATGAGTTGGACCACTTAAAAGATGACACCAAATTGTGTGGGCACCACATGGAATTTGTGGATGACTTTCCACTTCTAATTTTATCACTTTTGGTCCCAAATTTTTCCTAATTGATCCATACCAATAAATTCATGCACAACTTATATCTCAAAATAAAATCGAAGGTCAAGAATCCCGACTTTGTATCCCGAAATAATTTTGTCCCTAACTTATCGTAATCAATCCAGATTATTCCACTGTACAAAAATACGGGTTCTAACAGTCGCATTCCAGATTATCTAGATGCTTACGCTGGATGGAATGCCCTTAGCAGTTTTGGCTCACCGTGAGAAGGTAGAGAGCAAAACCAACCCAGCAAACAACAATTACTATGCCCCTATTAGTAAAGCATGTACTTCTTGCAAGGCTTGCTGAGCTTCTTCATGTGACATACATCGCAAAAGTAGACCGTTGAACGATTGCCGATCGAGGGCATCGTTATAGTATACAATTTTGGACCAGAACTGACGTGGCATATCACCTCACCACCCAACTCATTTATCCCTCTCTTTTCCTTCTTCACCCACTACTACCATCTCCTCTTCCCCTTTACTCACTGAGTTGTCCGTGCCACGTCAGATTCGGTGTCCACTTTGGACAATTTTAATGGAATAGGAGTATATTTGAACCCAAAGTATAACGACAAGGTTATATTTAGACCCAAAGTATAACGAAGGATATGTTTGACCCTTTTCCAATAATACAGGGATATATTTGACCGTTTTCCGTTTAATATATTTCTAGTAGGAGTGTCGATGGCCTTTTAAAAACCCTCTCTAATTTAATTAAGAGAAAGCCATTTTCCCTTTTATTTAACTGATTTGTACCTAACCATATGAGCATTAGATTTCTAATTTCTTTTAATTAAACCATACGTTTCCATATAAATTTAGAAGGGTGAAAATCATTTACACCTCCAACTTTGCTTTAAAAATCAAATTCCCCCCTCAATTTTGAACAATAGTCATTCTCCCTCCTTTATTCTAATTGACTTTTTTAAATTTCTATTTTACCCTTACATTATCAACTTTTGTCTTCTTCTTTTTTTACTTTTTAAAATCAAGATATTCTTCATTTTTTTTTAAATCTATGTAACAAATCTCCTATAAAAAATAAATGTTATCTTCTGGGTGAAAAAAAGTGAGAAATATTAATTGAGTATATAAGTTAATAATGCTTTATAATGAAATAAATTAGCAGAATAAAAACAATAAATTTTATTAATAACAATCAAAACTCTAATATCTATTTATACAACTGAAAATAACAGGTAATAATAGCTTTATAAATGTATTTTAATGCAACTAATACAGAAAAAAATACAATACAGACAAATTCTTAAAAATTGTTTATTTATATTATAATGAATTTTAAATTATAATTTAAGAAATATTCCATTAATTACAACCAAAACTTGTTTATTTTCATGGACAATAGAGAATAAGAGAGACGTTAGGGCCCGTTTGGCCATAAGAATTATTCACTTTCTTCCGGAATCAGCGTTTGGCCATAAGAATTCCAAATACAACTTGAAGTTGTATTCCAGAATTCCAAAAACAAGAAAAACTTGTTTTTCAAAATTTTCACTTTTTTCACACCCAAAACTACTTTCAACAAAAAAAATAAATAAAAAAAAATACAATTTTAAAAACTATGGCCAAACACAACTCCAACTCCAAAATTCCAAAAAAAGTAATTTTTGTTTTTTTGGTTTCTATGGCCAAACGCCCACTAAGTTTAATTATACATAGACATGCTTGTACATACATATATTTAATGCATATGTAGAAATAATTTATAAATATTACTACTATACTTTGGTAATAAAATTTCCAGTTACAATATATATATATATATATATATATATATATATATATATATATATATATATATATATATATATTGAGATAACGATTATAAAAAATAGCATTATATTTCGTGACAAATTCATAAAAGTATTATTCCACTTAATATGTTAATGAACTTAAATAAATTTATAAATACCTAAGTTAAAAAAATAAATATTACATAAGTATGATATAAAAATTATATAAATGGAGGATTGAAAATAACAAGGACGAAATAGACATTGCATAGGATAAAGGGGGGAGAATGACTATTATTCAAAGTTGAGAGAGGAGTTTGATTTTAAAGCAAAGTTGGGGGGGGGGGGGGGGGGGTGTGAAAATAATCATCTTAAATAATTAAGAGCCTGTTTGGATGGGCATAAAAAAAGCAGCTTATAAGCTGCTTTTTTTAAGCCCATCCAAACAGGCCCAATTATTTTTTTGGGCTTATTTTAAGCACAAAATGACTTATAAGCTGGTCAGCTAAACACTCAAAAAAGCTGAAAACAGCTTATAAGCTAAGCCAAACGGGCTCTAAGTAGGTTTTTAATTTCATAAGAATATACCAAAAAATTACCGAATCGTACCAAATAAATTTATGTCCAAAATATATTTTATATATTAAGTTTTATCCCGAATTCCTCAATACTCTCCATCCTTGTTCTTGATATCCGTGAAAGATCTAGTCGAAATTTTATTGGGTTCTAATATGGGAAGGAAATAGAGAAGGTAAGGGAAATGACTACAAGTCAACTAACAATTAATACCCAAAATTTCAACTCCAAAATCTATTATGTTACTCCCATTGAAACTAAATTAGTTCTAACATCTTGAATAGAAAGCTATAAGGTATTTCAACGATCTTGAGAAGCAAGCTATAAGGTATTAGATATATTTCCCCTCGTATGATTTAAATTTCTATTATAGGATACTTATTCTAGTAAACTCGCTTCTTGAGTTATCTTGATTAAATTCTTTCACTCGTATATATGATTTAGACTTTTTGTCTTTGCTTCACTTTATTTTATACTACTGTAAAATAGCGGGATGAATCTTTATCTTGTGGTGTTTTATGTTCCCTTGATTCATCATCTTATAAACAGTGAACGGTCTACAGATCTTTTATCAAAGTCCTACAGAAGTATGCATAGTATTTAAATTCTATTTGCGAATCTTACATGATGTTTTTCTAGAAAAATACCAAAAATTATCTGAACCATACGATACCGAAGAGAAACCAAGATGATGAGACGGTCTCGATAAGTCTAATTTTGGTTATATAAAATAAATTAATCGAAAAATTGATATGGTATAAATTTTATAAAATAAGAGGCCGAACCATACCATTGACACCCCTAATTTTAGTAACTACTGGAATATACCTGTTCGGGTTAGCCGTAATAACTATAAGCATCGGGTGCTAGAAAACATTTTCAGTGTTGAAACTGATTTTATAAATAGTTACATGTTTGAATAGAAATGTATATCCTTATTTCTTACATTGCAAACACCTTATCTAGATAGTAAGGGTTCAACACAATCTCCCACTTGATTTCGGATAGTAAAAAATAAAGACTCTTCTTCATCTCAATCTCCCACTTGATTTCGGACAGAAAAAATAAAGACTCTTTTTCAACTATCGATGCCACCTTAACTTCTCCAAATTTTAAGACTAAACTAGAGTATAGCAAGAACGAATTTTTTTTGTATTGAACGTACTTTCAAACATCATGTCTGTAGTAAGTAAACATATGATTTAGGTAGTTCAACTGATAACCCAATAAACTGTACTAACAAAACAAAACCAATATTTCAAAATGGGATCAATCTTAACCGATTCGTCTTAACCTGCCAATCTAGTCATGCAAGTCTTTATTCCTTAAATCCAGGGCCGGCTGAAGCCTAAAGCCACCGAAGCAGTGGCTTTAGGCCCCAAATATATTAGGGCCCCAAAATAATTTGTATTATATATATGATTTTAAAAAAATATTTATTATTAGTGATAAATAATTTTCTGGATCATTTTACTGTCAATTATTACATATATAAATTTTTAAAGTTTATGCTACTTTTTAGAAATATGATTGATGTAATTACAATTAGAAGTTGTAGTCAATTAAATTTATAATTACTTCCTACTTTGTAATATGGTTTAATTCACTTCAACTTAAATCAATCTAGTTTATAATTTTGACTTTGTAAGATCTTCTATAACTCTTTGAGTGTCGTTTTAGATATTTTTCAAGCTCAAGCTAAGTTTGTTAAGCCCTTAAATATTTTTTAAGGCATAATAGTCACCGACGATTTTAATCTATTTTTATAGTTAAAGTGATACGAAAATATTTATATGTAGAAGATCATACTCTTATTGGCCTGAAGTCTTACTTCTATTTTTAAATGTTTCCATTGCTTATAAAATAATTTTGAAAAGTTTTTTGTAACAATCGCTTATACCAAAAAAAAAAAAAAAAAACTAAATCGAGAAATGATCGTAACACTGAATATAAGACTCATGATTCAGTTAATGCCTCATGAAAAATTACACGAATTGACTATATCGTCAATTTTAAAAAAATACACTTTAAAAAAGCTATAAGAATAAATAACAAATAAAATATATTAAAATTTTACTAAATAAATATAAGGCATCCTTTTAAATTCCGGCTTTAGACCACGGCTCTCTTGAGCCGCCCCTGCTTAAATCTAAAATAAAAAGAAAGAAACTTATTATGCTTATAAACACGGATTTTGAGTAGGCTGTTGACAAAATTGAATGGCCGTGTATGTACTAGCCTCTCACCTATGCTTCAGCAATCATTCTCTAATGTTTATGGTGCACCCACAAAATTCTTTATTCCGTTAAGAGGAACTCAAAAGAACATCATATTTCCCCTTATATCTTCACAATATAATATGGATAGTTTATTGACACAGATTGATTGGACGAAGTTTATAAAGAATTTGGATTGCATCTTAAATTCAAGGCAAAATAGCTCAGGTCAAGAAAGGGGATTAATGTGCATGCATATCCCAATTCAAGGTCATTGAGTTTGAAATTTGGATAAACCAGTATCCTTCACCATTTATGGGTCGTTCGGTTTGAGAATAGAAATAATTACTCCCAGCATAAAATCGCATAAGATAATATAATGTTCGATTGAGGAATATGAATAATTAATTTTAACATAAAATTCCGCAAAAGATAATTCAGTGTTTGGTTGGCACTACTAAATAATATGCTTTCAATTATGCAGGATAGAATGCTGAATACAAGTATGTGTGTTTGTGTAGGGTCCATTCTCCATCATCATATTTGACTCCATCATCACATTTGATCCATCATTACCATTGACCAGTCAAACTACATTATTGCCTTTGACTAGTCAGTCCACATCCAACACTATAAATAGAGGTGTTAAGCTCAGTTGTAGCGTATCACCAAGAGCAAGAGAGAAAAACAGTAAGGAAAACACTTGAGTGAGATATATGTATTCAGTTTAGGATTGATTTTTTGTAATAGTTGAGTGTGAAAGTTGCTCCTCCTATTGTAATTCTGTTCCGGTTATGAATAGAAGACTTTTCCAATCCTAACAAGTGGTATCAGAGCTTGGTTAATCTTTCAGGCCAATCTTTTAAAGTTTCGTAAAATTTTCAGTCAAAAATTTTTTGTCCCAAAATTGTGCTCTGAGTATACCATTAGAAAGATCTCGTTCCGAGGATTCCGAATATATATTTTTCGGAATTTTTCGACCACCGGAAGGCCTCCAAAAGTCCAGTCAAAGTTTCTCTGTCCACCATCGCCGCCGCCGCTCCGCCACCTTCCGGCCACCAGCTCGCCGGAGAAGACGACCGGAGAAACCCGATCCGACCCGACCCGTTTTGTCCAGACCAACCCGTTTGACCAGAACCAGATCTGGTCAAAGTCCAATTGCCACATCATCCTTTTGTTGACTCTTTCAACCAGCCAGTGGTTAAACCGGCCCGGTTCGGTTTGAATTAGTGCAGCCCGGTTCACTCTGTTTTTGTCCGATTTTCAGATTGGTCAGACCGGTTCCCTAGGTTTTCGACCATTCCGGATTCAACCGTGAGTCCCGTTTTGCCTGATTCTGCTTCCACAGTCTAGTACAAGCAGATTAGGTGCACTTTATCATGGAGAAATCATCATCGGATACCATGATTCCGCTAACATCCTCAAATTATAACATGTGGAAACATCGTATGGAGGACTTGTTAAATTTGAAGGATTTAGCCGAGCCGCTCGAAAATAAAGGTGCCAAACCCGACAAGAAAACAGACGAAGAATGGGCAAGAATGAATAGGAAAACGGTCGCACAAATTCGACAGTGGATTGACCATAGTGTATTCCATCATGTCGCGTAGGAAACGAGTGCTTACAAACTTTGGGAAAAGCTTGGGAGCATATACCAAGCAAAAACGGCTCGAAATAAAACATTGTTGATGAGGCGATTGGTAAATCGCAAGCTACGTAGCGGTACCTCTGTCATAGAACACACAAGTCAGTTCCAAGATCTCGTGAACCAGCTAAGTGCAGCCGAATGGGTTCTCAAAGATGAGGAGCAAGCAATCTTGCTCCTAAGTTCTCTACCTGATAGCTGAGAGACTCTTGTCGTCACTCTCAGTAATTCCGCCCCCAATGGTAAGGTGACCATGCAGATGGTCACGGACGCCTTAATAAACGAGGAATCGCGAAGAAAAGAAGTCGGGGTAGATCAATCATATGCCCTTGTTTCTGAAAATAGTGGACGCAACGGAGGTAGAAGCGGAGGTAGAGGAAGAGGCCGAGGCAAAGGTAGAGGTCGAGGTCAAAGTAGAGGAAGATCTCAAGTTCGAGGGAGATCACGAGAGCGGGGAAAGCCCGTCGATACCAACACTTGGTTCGAGGGCTATTGTAACTATTGTGGCAACTATGGCCACAAGAAGGTGGAGTGTCGAAAGCTTAAACGGGAGCAGCCTCAAACTAACCAGAGTTCGAGCAAGGAAGATGGTGAGACCATGGTCACCGTGTCACCAGACATTGCACTTGTTACATGCGGAGAGGAAGCATGCCTACAAGTGGGCACAAATGATATTAAGTGGGTAATTGATACTGCTGCATCATTCCATGCCACTCCACACCAGGATTTGTTCAGTACTTATAAATCAGGAGACCACGGCGTTGTGAAGATGGGCAACACCAGTTTCTCGAGCATTTTTGGCATTGGTGATGTGCACATAAAAACCAGCAATGGAAGCTCACTTGTGTTGAAAGAGGTTCGTCATGTTCCGGATCTGAGATTGAATCTGATCTCAGGAGTAGCTCTGGATCGACAGGGGTATGGAAATCTGTTCAAGAATGGTACGTGGAAGCTGTCCAAAGGCTCTATGGTTATTGCTAGAGGACATATTTGCGGTACTTTTTACAAAACCAATTTAAAGTTGTATCGACCGAGTCTCAATGCAGTTGAAGAAGAAACATCGCCAAACTTGTGGCATAGACGATTGGGCCACATGAGTCTGAAGGGATTGGCGACTCTTGCAAAGAAAGAAGCCATCTCAATAGATAAAGACGTAACTTTGGATCCCTGTGATCACTGTTTATTCGGGAAACAACATAGAGTTTCTTTCAGTTCCACCAGAAAGAATCGTTCCGAGTTGCTGAGCCTTGTCCACTCTAACGTGTGTGGACCCATTGAAGAAGAATCTCTTGGTGGTAGCAAATACTTCGTGACATTCATCGACGACGCATCACGGAAGGTTTGGGCTTATTGTCTCAAATCGAAGGATCAAGTATTCGATCGTTTCAAGACATTCCATGCTATGGTAGAAAGGGAGACTGGAAAGAAGCTGAAATGCCTCCGATCCGACAATGGAGGCGAGTACACTTCCCGGGAGTTTTTGGCATATTATGCTGAACATGGGATCAGACATGAGAAAACGGTGCCACGAACACCACAACATAACGGTGTAGCTGAAAGAATGAATCACACTATTGTTGAGAAAGTCCGATGCATGCTCAGTATGGCTAAACTGCCAAAGCCATTCTGGGGCGAAGCTGTTCTGACAGCTTGTTATCTTATAAACAGGTCACCTTCAGTCCTATTGAACTTTGAAGTTCTAGAAAAGATATGGTCTGGGAAAGATATTTCATATTCTCACTTGAAAGTGTTCGGGTGCAAGGCATTTGTGCATGTATCCAAGGAGTTGAGGCAGAAGCTTGATCTCAGATCAACTCCGTGTATCTTTATCGGCTATGGAGATCAATAGTTCAGATACAGGCTGTGGGATCCCGAAATGAAGAAAGTGATTCGAAGTAGAGACGTCGTGTTCCATGAAAACCAGTTTCATGAGTGTGCTCCAACAGTCAAAAAGCAACGAAGTTATCATGCTCCAGATGATGTCCCTGAATCACCACACATTCCTCTTAACAACGAGGAACTACATGATAATGTCCTTGATGAACAAGAAAACATTGATCTGGCAGAGGTTGATGATGATCAAAACGAAGAAATTCTTGAGTAGGGGGAGCCTTCACCCTAAGACGTAGCTGTAAATAATCAAGTTCGACGTTCCGCACGAGGGTTAATCCCTCAAAGGTCATACTCGCCAACAGAATGGATCCTTCTTACCAGCGAGGGGGAGCCAGAGATCTTTCAAGAAGCTCAATCTCATTGTGAAAAATCCAATTGGCGACAGGCCATGGAGGAAGAAATGAATTCTTTACAGAAGAATCAAACATATGAGTTGGTGAAACTTCCTCCAGGAAAGAAGGCCTTGAAGAACAAATGGGTTTTCAAGCTCAAGAAAGATGCTAGCGGAAATATCGTGAAGTACAAGGCGAGGCTCGTAGTCAAAGGTTTCCAACAGAAGGAAGGAATCGACTTTGATGAGATTTTTTCGCCGGTTGTGAAGATGATGCCTATCCGAGTGGTTCTCGGATTGGTGGCAAGTATGGATCTTGAACTTGAGCAGATGGACGTGAAAACAACTTTTCTGCATGGTGATTTGGAGGAAGAAATATACATGGAGCAGCCTGATGGTTTCCGAATCCCAAAGAAAGAGCATCTCGTTTGCAAGTTAAGGAAGAGTCTCTACGGTCTCAAACAAGCCCTAAGGCAATGGTACAAAAAGTTCGACTCATTCATGCTGAAACATCAATACAAAAGAACAGCTGCAGATCATTGTATGTACTTGAAGAAGTTCCCCGATGGAAAATTTATCATCCTTCTGCTCTATATGGATGATATGTTGATAGTAGGCCAGGATGCAACTATGATCAACAACTTGAAGAAAGATTTGTCTAAGTTCTTTGATATGAAAGACTTAGGCCCTGCACAACATATCTTGGGCATGAAAATCGTTCGTGATCGAAAGGCAAAGAAGTTGTTCTTGTCACAAGAGGAATACGTTGAACGCGTGATCAAAAGGTTCAACATGAAAAATACCAAGCCTGTTGGTACTCCACTAGCAAATCACTTCAAGTTGAGCAAGGAAAGTTGTCCTTCTTCCGAAGAAGAAAAGAAGAAGATGAAAGCAGTGCCCTACTCTTCAGCAGTTGGAAGTTTGATGTATGCAATGGTGTGCACAAGGCCAGACATTGCTCATGCTGTCGGTGTTGTGAGCAGATACTTATCAAATCCAGGAAGAAAACATTGGGAAGCTGTCAAGTGGATACTACGGTACCTGAAGGGTACATCCAGACTATGTTTGTGCTATGGGGGAGCTAAGCCGATTTTGGAAGGTTACACTGATGCTGACATGGCAGGAGATTATGATAGCAGGAAATCAACTTCGAGTTATATATTCACATTTGCAGGTGGAGCTGTGTCATGGAAATCCAAGTTACAGAAGTGTGTAGCACTATCAACCATAGAAACCGAATACATTGCCGCAGTTGAAGCTGGGAAGGAGCTTATGTGGCTGAAACGTTTCCTTCAAGAACTGGGTTTCCGACAAGAAGAATACACAGTTCATTGTGATAGTCAAAGCGCTATGGATCTCAGCAAAAACTCGATGTACCACTCACGCACAAAATATATTGACGTTCGATATCACTGGCTCAGAGAAGCAGTCGAGCAACATGAACTGAAGCTCTCCAAGATCAACACAAACGACAATCCTGCAGACATGCTAACAAAGGTGGTGCCATGTGAGAAATACAAGTTGTGTTCTGACATAGTTGGATTGAACAATATTCGACAGAGACTGGAGGGGGAGATTTGTAGGGTCCATTCTCCATCATCATATTTGACTCCATCATCACATTTGATCCCATCATTACACTTGACCACATCATTACGATTGACCAGTCAAACTACATTATTGCCTTTGACTAGTCAGTCCACATCCAACACTATAAATAGAGGTGTTAAGCTCAGTTGTAGCGTATCACCAAGAGCAAGAGAGAAAAACAGTAAGGAAAACACTTGAGTGAGATATATGTATTCAGTTTAGGATTGATTTTTTGTAATAGTTGAGTGTGAGAGTTGCTCCTCATATTGTAATTCTGTTCCGGTTATGAATAGAAGACTTTTCCAATCCTAACAGTTTGCAATGCAAAGGCGAAGTACTTCCGAAGGTCCTCTTTTCACAACATAATTAATTGAACTGGAATTTGGTTCACCCCATTATCTCATGCTTGGTCCACTTCTTGTCTTTAAATTGCAAACACACTATGGCCTAAGAGCTAATATGAAGAAAGTTGCACCTTGGGATGTGGTTTTGGAGATTTAGTCTATCAACTAGTCACTGTAAAGTCATCAGAATCGTCGCTAGCTGAGTGAGTTGTAGAGCTTATTGCGAAAGCTGAGGTCTTTACTTTCGGACATTATGAGACCTGAGCTCTAGCAAGGAGGAAATTGAAGCATATTTCATAATGACCAAAATTGTCGAAAGTTTCGCAGAGGCTAAACAACAAACGGACACCGATTTGAAGAGAGATTGCACCATTGCCTTTGGAAGAAAAGAAAATATTTGATATCTAAACAAGGCTTGTGGATCATAACTGAAACTCATTTCATTTTAACTGGTCATAGAAACCAGCAGATACGGATACTTCAAAGGATAAGAAAACAAGCATATCATCATAGCAAGAAAAGAGAAACAGAATAATATGTTAAGGAAACACCTCTTTTCCTGCTGCTTCATTGTCTATCAAAGCCTTGGATATGGAAAATTAGAAGAAAGAAGAAGGTACAAAGGAGAGTCTAAACTCATTCCTTCTATACTGAAGCTAATTTGTTGGAATTAGAGAGGTTTCTCTCATCCAGAGCAATTAGGCCCAATTAAAATTTGGTAGTAAAACACTCCTGATGAATCAGAAGTGGCACATCAGAAGAACAATAGGTAAGTTGCTAATGTAACTTCCTATAATTTATCATCTTTCCAACTTGGAGAAAAAGATTTTAGCTTTATCACAGTTTCTACAACAATATATCGAGTATAATCCCACTAGGTGGGGTCTGGGGAGGTTAGAGTATCTGCAAACCTTACCCCTACTTTTGACGGGTAGGGAGGCTCTTTCCGATAGACCCCCGGCTCAAGGAGAGATGAAAAAACATCAGTAATAATAAACAGTAATAGTAAACAGTAATAGCACAGGATAATATGACGACGTATTTAAAAAAAAGAACAAGAAATCCAAAGCAGTATAGCAAGGCATGGCAAACTACTATCAAAGACAAGGGCCTGCTGCATTGGAGGAAATCCAAATTTATTTATCTTTAGTGGTGGGCTATTCCTTGAAAATATACTTGAAGAAGATGACTTATCTGCCCAATATTGTTATTTTTTAACATCAAATTCTGTGATGGAGATGAAGAAGAATGGGCTATTCTTCATCAAAAACTCTTCCCTTCTAGTCACAAGTTGGTTTGGCCATTACTACAGTTCAACTGTATAGTGCTACATTTATTTTTTCTCAAGTTAGATAAAACTTCAGAGATTTTACTTAGATACTTCCCCCATTTCTTTCCTTCCATAATCATGATTTACCTAATCAGCAAAAACTGCACCTCAACTCCAATCCTGCCCATCCAAACAACCAGGGACAGCTCCAGATCTAAATCTAAGCAGCAAAAGTTGACCTTTAAGTCTGAAGGCTAATGAGAAATGTACACTCCTCAAACAATGAACAAGCAAGATGCTTACAGACATTATATAAAAAAAAAATTATGGAAACAAAAAGTGAAAGACCGCCGATCGAACCTTCCAATTGTAGAAAACCGAATTGTATTTTGTGTGCTTACAGTCTCTCATTTATGCCGACCGGTCAATGATCTGTCAACAGCTTCCATTGAGCTAGCTTTGCTCCTTCACTCAATGATTAAGCTATCAATTTGATCATGAAAGCAAGTAGCTAATAAAAATTAAAGGCAGTAGGACTGCCATGGATATTGAAGATGGCCAACGTTTTCTAACCTTTCATAAATATATCTGAATTCAATAAAAGAGGCTGAATAAACTTGGACCAGCCAAAAGAAAGAGATATTGAAGTTTCCAGTAAGAAACTATGAATTTAAAAAAAAATCTTCATTAAGAAAGCTCATATAGTTCACTTCAAAGTGCAAAAATTGAATCTATTAGGGACTGTGAACACAGACTAAAAATGAAAATATGAAATAAAAGAAAATCATAATATGCATGAACGCTGAAACTCATTAATTGTAAGTGATACCACCAGATACTTCAAGAGAGTAAGAACATCTCTACCAATAGAAAACATGAATAGAGCATGGTAACAAGAAATGTTCAGAATTTGACAAAAATCCCAAAGGTAACTCCAATAAGCATTTCATAGCAAGAAACAAGTATCAAAGTAATATAACCCTGTAAAGGTTACAGAAATCACCTCAAATCCTGCTTTGTTGTTGTATACCAAAGCCTAGGATATGGAAATTCAGAGAGAGGAGTCTAACCTATTCCTTTTATATAGAAGCTAACTTGTCGTAGTATTTAGAGAGGTGCGATGAATTCAAGTTCTCTCATCTTCAACAACATCAAAAGAGTTAAGCTATCAATTTGATCAAGAAAGCAAGTAGCTATATAAATTAAACGCAGTAAAGACAACCTTGAAAATTTCGACGCAAAAGCAAGGCAAGAATAGAACAGGACATAGCTTCAAGCTAAACCAAACGGATTCGTGCTCAAATAAAAAGTAAAGATGGAAATAAATTACTTGTTCATTCGAAGGTTACTGAGTATTCTAAAAATGGCTAGCTTGACCATAAGCCTTCAGCTCAAGAAAATCACCAGCTAAGGAAAGCACTACCTAAAAAATCAGGACATAATCGAAAAGTCACTCCCAATTGAAGCATGCCATTCACTTTACCCAAAAGGTAACGTCTAGCTTACCCCAAACAAGGCTGCCAAAGTACCTTTCAAAATGCACTTCTTCAAAGTAAATATGCCTAATTGATGGGCCAGCGTTTTGTCCCTTTATAGTTCATTTTATTCAGACAAGTGCAGAATGAAATGTATAAAAGAAATGCAGTTTTTGGGACTTCGCAATGCAAATAACTTAGGAATGTTAAAATGGACAATATATACCAGAATTCAAAAGCATCCACAAAGGTAAAAGTTGTCAACTAAGAAAAACATCATATCCTGGAGGAAGTAAGACAAAGCAAATACTCTAAACTATTTGAGTCTTCGGATAAACATATGAGACTTGAAAGTTGTTCCCCATGACAGTCTTGAGCGAGTAAAAATTTGGAATGTATCTAGTCGTTGCAGTGCCCCCGTAAACTTTGACCTTCCTAAACTCCTTTTCTTTTGGGTTGTAAGAAGGTAGCTGTGTGCCACATTTGCTTTGTATCAAGATTTATCCATCTTTCCAAATAATGACTGGTATAAAACCATCACAACGGATATCAAGTGGAATAGAGTCCGTCAAAATGCGATATTTAGTCCAAGATTTAGCTATTCCATACTCTTTCATCCACCATATGTCAACATACTGACTACAGCCACTATCAGACAAACACAGACAATTCCCCAACTCTGCTAGTGTCAAGTTAAAGGATGGAGTTTTCAAACTAGGTGGAGCTAACAATGGCTTCACCTCTTCTGTCCTAATATTCAAGGAGTAAATGCTGGCACTTTTTAATTTATCCTCCAGCCAATGAAGAGCACCATTGACATTAACATTGCTCAGTTTTCCCAAGTAAGGGCTTGGATCTTGGCCCACATTTCTCCATTTCTCATCAATCTCAAGAGTATGAACCTCCAATTCCGATACTTGATCAGGACAACCCCGAAACTCTCTAACTACTAATCTCAGTACTTTATACTATCGAGAGCCTTCACTAAAGCAGAACACATAAGCAACACGACAAGCTCCTTTCTCCCATTCGGGAAATTCAAGCGTGAAATACTGATATAAACTGAGTGATTTCTATCAGACGTCTTACCATTCAACAAACAAATGAACCAATAAAATCATTGGTGGTTTTACTGGTGGGAGGTGAAACTTAGGGCTCAACAAAATGGGTCTATTTAGTGGGTGAGAATGCTTTGAGTTCCACAAGTAACCGGACAGAATTATTAATGGAAAGCAAAATGCAGGGATAATTAGATGATTTTGTGTGATACATGTTAGGAGTCATTCGGTGGTTTCAGAATAGAAATAACTATTCCCAACATAAAATCGTATAAGATAATATAATGTTTGGTTGAAAAAAATATATAATTAATTTCAATATAAAATACTGCATAAGATAATATTGTGTTTGGTTGGCAGTACTAAATAATATTGCATTCAATTATATAGAAAACTATGTATTCTCTTACGTGTGATATGTTATGGAATACGAATACGTGTATTAGCAATGCAGAGGCGGAGTACTTCCAAAAGTCCTCTTTCCACATCCTTTTTTGAACTGAAATATGGATCACATGCAATAGGATGGTGAACCGCATTGGTAGTACCATATATCTCATGCTTGATACACTTCTTGTCTTTCAATTGCAAGCACACTATGGAAAAAACTAATAGATGTTCGTTCATATGAAGAAAGTTGCGCATTGGGCTGTGATTTTTAACTAGTCACTGTAAAGTCATCAGAATCATCACTAGCTGAGTGAGCTGTAAAGCTGTAGCGAAAGCTGACATATTTACTATCACAGCTATTATGAGACCTGAGCTCAACCAAGAAGGACGCAGAAGCACATTTCACAATGAACAAAATTGTCTACAGTTTCACTTGCACATTTTAAAATAGATAAAAAAGATTGAATAACAAATTTGCACCGATATGAGGAGAGATTGCACCATTGCCTTGGGAAGAAAAGAAAATCTTAGATAGCTCAACAAGGCATGTGGATCATAATTGAAACTCATTTCATTTTAACTGGTCGTGGAAACCAGCAGATACTGAGACTTCAAGGGATAAGAAAATAAGCATATAATCATTGCAAGAAAAGAGAAATAGAACAATAATTTAACTAGTAAAGGTTAAGGAAACACCTCTCTTCCTGAACAATAATTTGGTTCTTTCTCCATTGTAGTAACCTTACTACTACTCCTCTTTTGCTATAAAAAGGTGCTAAGAAAGCAAATTTTACTCACACTTCCAACTTTCTCAATACATAATTTTGTTGCACAAAAACAAATGAAGCTTAAGACTTGTATTCTCCCTTTGCGGCGGTGAACAGTAACTCCGGCGGTGAACAGTAACTCAGGCGGCGAACAGATTTTTTTTATATTTTAAAAATTATTTCACCTGGAGTTGGTACCTCTGGTGGCTCATATTAATTCTTGTGTCTTTTAACCTTGTTAAATCTTGCCTGCTACACATTCTTGACTCTTGACGTTACATTCTTGCCTTTATTCCTTTAGCTTATAGTGCTATCTTTCTTGTCGTAGTAACCTGACTTGCATATAGTCTCTTGATAACTGTGCTTTAGTATTGATTCTTGTTTGTTTTAGATAAATCTTTGATTTGCTTTTATTTCCCTTAGTGCCTTTAGCGAGCGATAGTAGACTAGGGTCATGTTCTCGGTCGGGGACGAGTACTAGGGTGAGAGGGGGTAAGTGGGGTCAGAGAGCATCTAGGTTGAGAGTAGTGTCCTGGAACATTGGGACTTTGACGGGGAAGTCCATAGAGCTAGTTAAGATTCTTAAAGAGAGGAGGATTAATATAGCTTGCATCCAAGAGACCAAATGGGTAGGATCTAAAGCTAAGGATGTGGACGAGTATAAGTTATGGTTCTCGGGTAAGTCAATGTATAGGAATGGGGTAGGCATTTTAGTAGATAATGAGCTAAGGGACCAGGTCGTAGAGGTTAGGAGGGTCAATGACCGGATGATAACGGTTAAGTTAGTTGTGGAAGGGTTTACCTTGAGCATTATTAGTGCTTACGCGCCACAAACAAGCTTGGACGGGGAGGAGGAGAGGCGTTTTTGAGAGGATTTGGACGAAGCGGTGGAAGGTATACCCCCCACCCAAAAGTTATTCATAGGAGGAGATTTCAATGGACACATCGGCTCAACTTCTGGGGGTTATGATGAGGAGCATGGAGGTTTCGACTTCAGAGTCGGGAATGGAGGAGGAGTCTCACTTCTGGATTTCGCTAAAGCTTTTGGATTGGTGGTAGCCAACTCGAGTTTCACGAAGAGGGAGCAGCACTTGGTAACCTTTCGTAGTTCGACGGCTGCGACGCAGATAGACTTTTTGCTCCTTAGAAATGAGGATAAAGGTCTTTGTAAAGACTGCAAGGTCATTCCGAGTGAGAACCTTACGACCCAACATAATCTTTTGGTGATGGATTTGGGGATTATGAGGAAGAAGAAGAAGAAGAGGGTCGTGGATGACCGGCCAAGGATCAGGTGGGGGAGTATGACTTTGTCGAGTGCCCAGGAGATGGGGGAGAAGTTGATGGCTATGGGGGCTTAGGAGAGTAGGGGGGACGCGAGCAGTATGTGGGATAGGACGGCGAGTTGCATTAGGGAAACAGCTAGAGATGTTCTGGGAGTCTCGAGAGGTCGCCGTGGTGGGCGACGAGGGAACTGGTGGTGGAATGGAGAAGTCCAGGGGAAGGTGGAAGCAAATAAGGTGGCGTACGCGAGGTTGGTAGACAGCAAAGATGATGAGGAGAAGCGGACGAATAGGTAAAGGTATAAGATTGCGAGAAAGGAAGAGAAGTTGGCAGTTTCGGCGGTAAAAACGGCAGCTTTCGAACGTCTATATGCAGAATTAGAGGACAAAGGAGGGGATAAGAAGTTGTTCAGGCTAGCCAAGATGAGGGAGAGAAAGGCACGGGACCTGGATCGAGTAAAATGCGTCAAGGACGAGGATGGCAAAGTATTGGTGGAGAAAGCTCTCATTAGACGAAGATGGCAGTCATACTTTTATAAACTCTTGAACGAGGAAGGTGATAGAGATATTGTGTCGGGAGATTTGGAGTACTCAGAGAGGCGTCGCGATTTTGGGTATTGTAGGAGTATAAAGGTGGAGGAGGTTAAGGGTGTTTTTCGCAGGATGCACAGGGAAAGAGCTACTGGTCCTGATAAGATCCCTGGGGAGTTTTAGAAGAGTGCGGGCAGGGCAGGTTTGGAGTGGTTGACTGGATTGTTTAATGTTATTTTTAAGACGGCGAAGATGCCTGAGGAATGGAGGTGGAGTATGATGGTTCCTTTGTATAAGAACAAGGGTGATATTCAAAGTTGCAACAACTATAGAGGGATCAAGCTGCTAAGCCATACTATGAAAGTGTGGGAAAGGGTAGTGGAGATGAGGGTGAGAAGAGGCATGTCCATTTCAGAGAACTAGTTCGGATTCATGCCGGGGCACTCGACTACAGAATCCATCCATCTTGTGAGGAGACTGGTGGAGCAGTATAGGGAGAGGAAGAAGGACATGCACATGGTTTTCATCGACCTAGAAAAGGCTTATGACAATGTGCCAAGAGAGGTTTTATGGAGATGCTTGGAGGCCAGAAGTGTACCTGTAGCGTACATTAGGGCAATAAAGGACATGTATGAGGGAGCCAAGACCAGGATAAGGACAGTGGGAGGAGACTCGGAACACTTCCTAGTGGAGATAGGGTTGCACCAGGGATCAACTCTTAGCCCATTTTTATTTGCCTTAGTGATGGACTGTCTGACGCGGCGAATTCAAGGTGAGGTGCCATGGTGTATGTTATTTGCGGATGACATATTATTGATTGACGACACACGCAGCGGAGTGAACGCTAAGCTGGAGGTTTGGAGACAAACTCTGGAGTCTAAAGGGTTCAAGTTGAGTAGGACCAAGACAGAGTACATGGAGTGCAAGTTCAGTGACGTGACACATGAGCTTGGCGTGGAAGTGAGGCTTGGTACCCAGGCCATCCCAAAAAAAAGGAAGTTTCAAATATCTTGGGTCTATTATACAAGAAAATGGGGATATTGATGATGATGTCTCACATCGTATTGGTGCAGGGTGGATGAAATGGAGGCTTGCTTCAGGAGTGTTGTGTGATAAGAAGGTGCCACCAAAACTTAAAGGCAGGTTCTATAAAGTGGTTGTGAGACCGACTTTGTTGTATGGGGCAGAGTGCTGGGCAGTCAAGAGCTCTCACGTCCAAAAGATGAAAGTTGCGGAAATGAGAATGTTGCGATGGATGTGTGGGCACACCAGACCAGATAGGATTAGGAATGATGATATCCGGGACAAGGTTGGAGTAGCATCAGTGGAGGACAAGATGAGGAAAGCGAGGCTGAGATGGTTTGGGCATGTGAGGAAGAGAGCCACAGATACCCCAGTGCAGAGGTGTGAGAGGTTAGCTATGGATGATTTCAGAAGAGGTAGGGGTAGGACGAAAAAGTATTGGGGAAAGGTGTTGAGACAGGACATGGCGCAAGTTCAGCTTACCGAGGACATGACCTTAGATAGGAGGTTTTGGAGGACTCAGATTAGGGTAGAAGGCTAGTAGGTAGTCGCGGTTCGATCTATAGTGTTTCTTGCTACTATATGTTGTTTCTTGTACCTCGATTATCTTATTTATCTGAGGTAGCTACTGCTCCCTTTTTTAGACTGCTCTATTTTGACTTATTCGCTTTCTTTAGTTTCATTTGCATTTTGCTTTGAACTGCTTGTGCTTATCTAACCTTTCTCGTTGTGTTTTCTCTTGAGCCGAGGGTCTTTCGGAAACAGCCTCCCTATCTTCCGGGATAGGGCCAAGGTCTGCGTACACTTTACCTCCTAGACCCCACATTGTGGGATTTCACTAGGTATGTTGTTGTTGTTGTTTGGTTTTGGCTCTTCTTGTTATATCCGATTATGTAAGTGTTGCTGAAACAATTTTTAAGAAAGCAAAGTATAAAAAGAAATTGATTGGAATTCTTCTTCAAAATATAACATTGCTTTTGGCCTCCAACAGTTTCACCAGCTCGCGCATTGTTGGCCGCTTCCATTGCTCATCATTGGTGCAAGACCTTGTAATAGCAAGAACGCGCAGCATTTGATCCTTCCATAATCTTGAACCAGAAAAAAATGGATCCAACGTTTCAATCTCCCTGCCATTTGCAACCATCCACCTCACACAACCAATAAGATTACCTCCCTCAACATCAGCCTGTCCTGTTACCAATTCCAACATCACCACTCCAAAGCTGTAGATATCGCCCTTGCTTGTAGCCATCATTGTTTGTCCATACTCAGGTGGTATGTACCCTAATGAACCAGCAAGGATTGTACTAACATGGCTCTCACATGCTTTAATTATCCGAGCCAGACCAAAGTCGGATACTCGTGCTTCAAAATTCCTGTCTAGGAGTATATTGCTTGACTTGATGTCTCTATGAATTATGTGTGGAACAAAACCATAGTGTAGGAATGAAAGTCCGCGAGCTGACCCTAGATAGATCTTAAAACGAGTTGCCCACCTCTGCTTGGTTTCTCAACCAGAAATCAAGGCTTTCATTTTCCATATATTCATATATCAATAATCTCTCAGCTGCAGAGACACAATACCCAAGCAATGGCACCAGATTGTCATGTTTTACATTCCCAATTGTTTCCATTTCAGCAAAGAACTCGCGATCACCATGCATGTTTCCCCTATTTAACCTCTTAACTGCAGTAGTCCGGCCTTCAGGCAGTTTGGCTTTGTATACAGTACCAAAGCCACCATCACCGATAATATAACTCTTGCTGTAGTTCTCAGTGGCTGAGAGAATAGCTGTTGGATTTATCCGTAACAAAGACTGCTCGACGTCGCAATGTTGATACTCAGAGTCTCCTCATTTGTCTTATTAATCAAAATCTCATCGGTAGATGTGGGTCTGTTTTCTTTCCTTTCTTACCTTTAAATCTGTCGAGAAGTACAACTATTTGTCTCATGAGCCTTCTCCATTTGAGAACTCCGATTAGCACTACGAGAAAAAGGATCGATGCACCAACGGTACCCAAGACAGACGCACGACTTAGAACTGGTGCAGATGCATAAGTACTTTCCCTGGGAGGTAAAACAGGATCACTTGGTATGTATTTCCTAGCTTTAGTTCACATATAGAGGCTAGTCTAGTGAATTTGTTGCCGGAGAAATTGGAAAAAACAAGGCCTTCTATGTCACAAATGCTACAAGGAAAAGACTTTTGGAAACTATTGCTGAATAAGTCAAGATATGTCAGGGAAGCAAGAGCGGAAAATGAAGGTGGCAAGTTGTCTGTAATTGAATTGTTATGGAGATCTAGTATGGTCAAGGACGTTAGATTAGAGAGAGAATCGTCGAGAGGACCGGAGAGTTGGTTGTTACAAGCATTTAGGACGAATAAAGAGCTGGGGGTTCTAACATTAAAAGATAACGAGCCTGAGAAAGAATTCATGCTGATGTCCAAGTAAGTCAAACTTTTGACACTAAAGGCAGAAGGGGCAATAAGCCACTCAATCGGTTATTTGAAAGTCTGGCTTGACTAAACTTGGCATCACGGAGTCAAAATTATCAGGAATAGATCCACTTATCTGGTTATGAGAAGTATAAGACCTTGGGGGCTTGTCATTGAGACCTTTCAAGGAATTAAAAGATAGATTAAGAGATGTTAAATTACCGAGCAAAGAAATTTCACGAGGAACACTCCCTGTGAGCTTATTTCCCTGTAGAAGAAGCTCAGTCACAACTATGCAATTCTTAATTGAGTGTGGGATGGACTCGGTTAGTTCATAGTTGGACAAATCAAGCATGCCATAATGCTGGGTGAATTCGGAGTCCGGTAAAAGAATATTCTGGAATCCGGTACAAGTTTCCTCATGTATAGGACCGGAAAACTGATTGTTAGACAAAACCAAATTGTCTAGCAATTTCAGCTTAGATATTGATCTGGGAATTTCACCTGAAAATTTGTTTGCACCAAGGTCAAGAGATACCAACTTTGTACATTCAAAAAGCTCCAACAGAATATTTCTGGTTAACTTGTTTCCAATGAAGAGAGAGATTGGTCAGATTCTCCAAGTTACCAATGGTACGCGGTATGCTTCCTTCATACAGATTCTATCAAGTTGCAATCTCTGAAGGGATGAAAGTTTTGCAATAGTCGGTTGAATTGGAACTTCGAGCACATTGTTGCCGAGTGAAATAGACATTAATGTTTTTGACTCCCATAGTAGATCTGGTACCTTCCCGGAAAATTGGTTTTTCGATAGCTTAAGATTAATGAGCTGAAGCTCCCCTAGATAATCAGGCAGTTTACCTGAGAGGTTGTTTCCAGACAACACCAAATCTGTGAGGCTTGAACAATTCCTGAAAGTACTTTGGATCTCACCAGTGAAGTTGTTATCCGACTACAGCAGAATGCTCAATGACTCGGCCCTACATATCCCTGAAGACAACTCACTAGATAGCCTGTTGGAACTGACATCGAGAACGGATAGCAAAGGGAGATAAAGTGGTGGTAGAGATCCAGTTAAGAAATTCTTTGACACTATTATTGACTCTACTTGCGTCCAGTTGTCAATCCACATAGGCAGGGGGACGGATAAGTGGATTGAATCAAGCACAAATGATTTAAGTGAATCCAACCCAGAAAGACCTTCAGGTAATGGACCGGAAAACGAGTTAAAGGATAAATTTATTAACTTGAGCTTTTTACAGTTCCCTAGCTCTGAAGGAATTGTTCCAGACAATCCAGCATTTGAAGCAATTAAGTAGACCAGACTTTCTAGCTTTCCAATTCTTAAAGGAAGCTCTCCATTAAATTCATTCTGTGCTACATTCAAGTAATTCAAATAACTCAATTCTAAAATCTCTTCAGGGATACTTCCAGTTAATTTGCAGTTTTGAAGATCAAGCGCCTCCAGCTGCTTCAAACGGCCAATTGTTCCAGGAATAGTTCCAGTCAACATGTTGGATGAGAGAGTAATAATTCTAAGCTTACTTAGCTTTCCAATTTCTGGACATATTAATCCAGTCGAGTTGTTTAAACTAGCATCAAGGTATAGAAGCTCCGCCAAATTAACTAGACTGGAAGGTAGACTACCAGAGAAGAAATTTGAGCTGAAATCAAGAGACTGCAACTTATCTAGGTTTCCAATCTCATCAGAAAGATCGCCAGAAAAAGAGTTTGCATGAACTGATAGTTCCCTCAGCTCCTTTAGCTCACAAATTGTTGATGGTAAACTGCCTGAAAAACCATTATCATCAAGCACAAGATGTTTCAGGTTTCTCAGGTTAGATATAGTGGGAGACAGCTGGCCAGTTAACCTGTTGTCAGTCAAGTCAAGTGTCTCCAAATTCTCCAGACTCCAAACATCTGTAGGTATATTACCACTAAGGGCACAATGGTTGAGATTCAGGTGCTTCAGGGATCTAAATTTTCCAATGTTTTTTCCAGGAAATGGTAAATTTAGTGGTGACACTGAACATGGAAAATCAATCCGAATTACACGTTCACCTTCACACTTTACCCCGGTCCAATTGCATGGAGTAGTCTTTGTATCAGACCAACTGGGAATAACATCCCTTTTCTGGACAAGAGAATTTCGGAAAGCCTTAAGTAACTCCATGTCATGGACCAAATAACCAGTTGTGACTACCGGTTGTTGTGTAAAGCAGAGAAGGATGATCATTAGTACACAAGCCTCCCATATTGAACAAGTCATCCTGAGCTACTTCAGGACAATAACTGATAATCAATTTGATAGAACTTATGAATTCACCCTTTTAGAGTTCATCAGAACTGTCTAAGGGACCGGGTCCTTAACCTGTTTTCACAGATAGAAATGGAAAGCAAATAAGACAAGATATTTACGAGGAAAAATTCTTGCTCAAGAGATTAAAAACCACGACCTACCCCAGTAGGATTTCCAACTTCACTAAACCGAGCAACTTCAGATTACAACCTATTGCAACCTAGGAATTAAACTCTTAATCCCCAACCCTTACAATACACCTATTGTAAGCACCTTTATAGTAACTCTATTGCAAAGCTCCAAGTATTGACCACCTCTAGCCAATGACCCCACTGATACTCAGCTAACTCTAGCCAAGAAAATAAAGTTACATAGATTAGATTGAAATCTGTCCTACTATGGTGCTTCTAGACAAGCAGTGTAGGAATACAAATTAAGAGCATAAAACAAGACTCAACTATCCTAGGACTTCAGATGTCTTCAGTGGCTTGTGGGCACCTTGTGGAAGGTAGCCGCCACACTTGAGAGAAAAATATCTTTTTAGATTTGCAAGTGTTAGGTCAAACTAATCCCAACATGTTGTATATATATGTAGGGGTGGGCACGGTACGGTATATACCGATTACCATACCGAAATCAAAATTTTTGATACTGCGGTTTCGGTATTATGGTATTTGGTACGGTATTTAGTATTTGGTACGGTATTCGGTATTGATAAAGAAAATACCGAAATACCAAATACCATACCGAAGTATTCCATATAGTTACATATACAATTCATATATATATATATATATATATATATATATATATATATATATATAATACTAAAAAATATATAATTATTATTAGCACAAACTAATTGTTCAGACGTTGGAATTGCTTCTTTCTTTTGAATATTTTTATATGTGTAAGATGTTAGTATGATATAATTATTGAAATGCCCTTTTTGTGTACCGAAGTATATATATTTTGATTGAAATGCCCTTTTTGTGTAATTGATTAACGAAGGGCATTGCTTGTACTTTCTTTTGAATATTTTTACATGTGTAAGGTGTTAGTATAATATAATTGAGACATTTCTTGAATAGCCGAAGTCATAATTCTTTATTATATGTATATATGTAAGTCGTAGTCAAACAAACTATAGTTACCGAATTACCGTACCACAAAATACCGAAACCGAACTTAAAAATACTGAATCATACCGAATTAATTTGGTATGGTAATGATATAGTATTTTTAAATACCGAAAATCAAAATTTCAAATACCGTATCATACCGTACCGTGCCCACCTCTATATATATGAGACCAAAGTAGAGAGCATGTGAGAAAAATGTGACCATGAATAGTGACTTCTCAAGGGATTTTAGTTTCCATCACACATACAACTGTGCTGCTGCAGTTCTACCTGAATAGTGCAGCAGCTATACAGCTGTTAAGTACCGCGCAGTACTCTCATGGAACTTGATGGAGAACCTGATCTCTGAATCGTTTGTCAATCATCAAAACTTATGAAATGCTATAACTCATCACAATTCCAGATATACTGTTTATGCTGGTTCACTTCAGCTTCAAAGGATGAATCTGCAAGGTATTCCATGAATAAGATGAAACAAAGCTATAAAGTGAAATCAAATATGCATCATGCCAGGATGAGGAAAAGCTACACGCAAACATACACCTGAATTTATTTTGTTTGAGAAAATGACAAAAGGGGTCCCTTATGTTTGAGGGTACATTAAAAAAAGTCCTTTAAGTATGCATTTAACAGTTTTGGTCCTTTAACTTTGCCAAAGTTAACACCTCTAGTACCCGTCAAATGTTTACCGAACTCTGTCTATTAGATTTGACGTAAAATATACAACACAAAAAACTACACTGGACACTAAAAAGATATTAAAAAAATAACAAAAATTACACCTCAAAAAGTTGCACCAAACTCTCGAAATAAATTAAAAATAATAGAAACCACAAAAATTGTACCTCTTAATTGTGTTCCTGCTAAGTTGTACCTCTTAAGTTGCACCTTTAGTTACAATCGTAACTAAAGGACAATGTTTTATAATTATTTGACAAAGACTAATAAGTGTTAACTTTTGAGAAACTTAAATGACCAAAACTATTAAGTGCATATTTAAGAGACTATTTTGAACCTATCCTCAAACATAAGGGATAGGAAAAAATAACTTGTTCAATCAACAACAATCAGCCAAAAGAAAAAACATTTAGTTCAATTTGCAGATATGCTGATTTGGCTGACTGAAGTTCATGAAGAAGTTAGAGGAAAATACATTCTTCAACCAATTTTTAGCATTAAGATAAAAGTCACTGATACAAAATGGCAAGACTGAAATTAAACAGGCTTAAAAACATACCCAATCACTTAATATTTAGTAATGCACAAACAAGTTAATTGTTTAAATTCACTTTTAGCAGCATTGAAGCCAAGAAAAATGCCAAAAAAACAAGGTTATCAGTTATTACTGTGGAGCAAAAAAAGGAAAATGAATCTTTAAAAAAGCTGAAAACTTTATAGGCATTGGGCTCAAGAAAGATCTGAAGAACATTTGATATGCACGTTATTCCCAATCAAAATAGCCATAAATCTTTAAAACCTTTCTCACACGGATAAATTTACTATATAGCAAAAAACCTGGACAACAAACTAATGGGTTCCATACAAAGAGAGAAAACATTTATTCATATGATGTATACACAAGAATTGAAATGAAACAACATGTATAACCTAAAACAAATGTTTTCTCCCAACGGCCACAAGCTAAAAAGAAAAAAGTACAACTGAAAACCTCATAACTTGATGAAAAATGAGCTAACACAACCAATAAAGATGGCAATGCAAATCATGAAGAAGCATAAAATCAGAACAAAGACAAACCCATGAACAAAAATGAGCTAAAAAATACAGGGAAGGTGGTAAAAATGGAAATGAAATAAACTAGTACGTACCTTTTAGAACAACAACAACACTTTGGGTGTGTTTATGAAAAATTCACATGTCCACTCATGTAAAGCACAACAAAAAACACTGAAACTGCAGATTATGTTGAGTACTAGTTGTATTAGTACTGCTACAACTCATCAATACTGTGTGAAGTGAAGGGGGTGGTGCGTAAGGCGTGATACTGAGCTCATACTACTCCCTCCATCTCTTTTCTTTTTTTATCTGTTTCAAAAAGAGTGTCTCTTTCTATATTAATAAGTTTTGACAAGTTTTGGACCACAAGATTTAAAGGAGTACACATATTTTTAATTTAAGACCACAAAATTCAAAGTCTCTTTTTATTTCTTAAATTCTGTGTCCAGTCAAATTAAGACACTTGAAATGGGATCGAGCAGTATTTGCTATGGTTTCACTTTCACATGCATCCAAAATAGGGACTGTGATAACGACGGTTACCTTCTTTTTTCCAGGACCTGACCTCACCTTAAAACAGAAATATCATTTTCTCTTTACACTTACTTGTTTACTCTATATATGGGTAGCCTCATTATTATCATGTGTTTGGGAAATAGGCAAGGGAGGGAACAAATAAATGTTTTTTCTTATTCTGTCTTTGGTTTATTGTTAAAAGGAAGAAAGTTGGGAATACTTTTCCCTGACAAAATGACAAATATTGTTCCTTATTTTTGGGGTCCGTTTAAATTATTTCCTTAAATATGCTTCAACCAGTTTTGATCTTTTAAATTTATCAAAAATTAATATTTTTAATTTCCGTCACATTTTAAACGACCCTTTCTCGATTTGAGTGGAACAAAAAAAACAAAAAACAAAAAAAATTAGTAGAAACTCACATTGGGAAGTTTTTGCAGTTTCAGCTATTTTTGTTCCTTTTCTAGAGTTTGATGCAGTTTTTAGATGCATCCTATGTTAAATTTTAATCCTTTTTTTTTTATGTCTAATACAGTTTTTTCTGCCATGGTTTTTACAATTTGATGGGACTTTTCTAGTATTTTTTGTTAAAAATATTAAGTATATGCATTTGGACAATATTCGATTGAACTTGAGAAACAAATTGTTTGAAACGAAAAGTTGAAAAGAGCATTTCATTGTGGTGTAAATGAACCTGTTTGTAGCCTATCAATAAAACATAAATACTCTGAATAAAACATATGACATGGTAGTAATACTGAAAACACTGTTTAAACATGATGAGGAAGTAGTCTGAAAATATAATAATAAATACTGAGCCAATGCTGGCTATACGACTCTAAACATTTGACATAACATGACTGACTAGTCTATGAAACCTCTGACATGAGTCTGACTGCTAAACTGTTTACCGGGACAAGGCCTCCGGCATACCTTAACTGCATGACTGAAATAAACATAAATAAAGATAACACCCCGAATAGAATGGGGCTCAACAAAAGCTAACACGAGCAAGTCCTAACATGTTGATCCGTTGTCCTGTAAATCTGCATCGTGAAATGCAGGCCCCCGGGAAAATAAAGGGAACGTCAGTACGTTCCAATTATATTAGTATGTAAAGCAACTGAATGAAATAAGCATGACACATGAAATAATAGAACTGAAATTGAAACTGTAAGCTGGACATGAACATGAGTATATCTGACATGAATATATATAACATGAGTAAAACATTTTAGGTGGGAAAGCCTTAGTATAACCAACATGTAACCACCACGTAAGTACGTGGCGTCTGATCTCTGCATGACCAGCTAAGCCATCTTGTAGGGGTGGGCGTTCAGTTCTTCGGTTCGATTTTCTCATACTTCGGTTCGGCTATTTCGGTTTCGGTGTTTTGAAAGTGGACACCAAACACCGAACCAAACTAGTTCGGTTCAGTTCTTTCGGATTCGATTTTTTGAAGTTTGGTTCGGTTCTGTTTCGATTTTTTCAATTCGGTGTTTTTGATATGCACGTGACTCTACTTGAGTCACGCATTATCTTCCACCAAGGTAGACCAACTATCAGTATCTTGGGAACTTGGGAAACAAAACAAAAATCAAAACTAGTTATTCAAACTTGGGAACTTTGCGTTCACTGGTTTCAGGCTTTCAGCACCACAGTTTCAGCAGCAGCAGTAGCACAGCTGAAACTGTGGCAGCAGCACAGCTGAAATTGTGGCAGCAGCACAGTTTCAGTAGCAATCGCAACAACAGTTATCTGAATGCTCAAAACCAGTAACCAGCAACAAACAACGTACAAGACAAAAACAAGGAACACAAACAACATAACGATAAAATGAGCAACAGCCAAATAGCCAAACGAGCAAACAACATAAATGTCCTAAATTTTAGCTCCAAATACAAAACATAAGCTGTAACACTAAGTGTTAAATCCATCATCTCACATAACAATCATAATTAAGTTCGAAATTCACCAAATTCAAAACATAAGCTTAAAGTTGAAGGTGAATCCGCCTATCTTCAAGACATCTCTGAATATGCTTCATTAAGCTAGATGTGCCATTTGCTCTATGACAATTAAGTATCGCACCGCATGTTAAGCACCTAGTTTTACGCCCTTCTTCATTGTCTTGAACCATCACAAAATGTTCCCAAACTTGTGAGCGAGCTCTAGAAGGCATGGTTGAACTTGAAAATAACAAAAAATAGATAAAACCAAAAGTTAGAATATAACTTTCAAGATAAAATAAAAAAACTACAAAATAAAGTATTGAACTTACCACTAGTAACAAAGAAGCAAATTGCAATCATACATCAACAATGCAAGGATCTCTTCCACTATTTGTCATCTCTAAAGATAATTTAATCAAATATGTCATACAACATAAAAAAGTATATTATTTTTTCACTAAAACACATAAAAAAATACAAAATCTTACCAAGTTCAAGTTCCTCAAGATGATCCAAACTTTCTTCCACACTAACAGATTTAGTCTATTTCCTAACCCAATCTTGAACACAAATAAGAGAATGCACACATTTAGGAGTCAACGAACTTCTAAACGAATCAAGTACACGACCACCGGTACTAAATGCACATTCCGATGCCACACTAGAAATCGGAATAGCCAATACATCACGAGCCAACTCTGAAAGAACAGGAAATCTAGGAGCATTAACTTTCCACCAACCTAAGATACTAAACTCAACGGCAGTTTCACTTTCATCTATTGGCTCTTGTTCTTCACCAATGTATTTATCCAACTCGGATTTAGCATACCCACTTCCAGAATCTTCCTTTTGTTTCTTCAAGTGAAGCTTAGTTCTCAAAGCATTTGATTTCACACTTGAAGAGGACCCGAAACTAGAAGTTACATCACATGTATCATGAGATGAAGTAGATACAGAAGGAGACAATTGATGATGAGATGCTCTTGAATAATTTTTTAGATACTCTCCAAACAAAGATTTCGTATAATCGTACACTCCTTCGCTTACTTTCTTTCCAACTTCCTCCCTAAATAACTCTTCAAGTGCAAAGCTAACATACACAAACTTATTGCGAGGATCCAATACGGAAAAAATAAAAATCATTTTGTTCATCTTTTCAGGATCACCCCAATACTTCCTAAACTTTTCTCTCATCCGCGCAGTCATTTTACTCAAACTAAGATCTTCACTTGCTACACACACTTTCAAATATGCATCAAGCTCACATATATCCTCAAAATGAACATTAGAAGTAACATAATGTAAACCTGAAGCCTTTATGATGAGCTCGTAAAATCTTTCAAGAAACTTTATCACATTCCTTACATTCAACCAATCATCACATTCAAGCATACCTGAGACACTTCCATTTTCACAAATATGAGTAGCAAGATAAGTTTTAAAATTCTCATAAAAAAATCAAACCTATCAAATGCCTTCTCAAAATTTTGTGCCGTGTTCAACATCGCGTAGGTGGAATTCCACCTAGTAGGCACATCTATAATTAATGTTTTAGCACATCCCACCTTTTGAACTTCACAACATTTCTTAAAGCTTCTTGTTCTTGCCGAAGATCCTCTAACATACCTTACCATTTGCCTAACACGTTTAACAGAAGCATCAATTTCCTTCAAACCTTCTTGCAAATTAGATTAAGTATGTGAGCCATACACCTCACGTGAAGATGCTTACCATCCATTATATTAGTTCCCCACATATTTAACTGCTTAGACAATTCTCTAACTGTAACATCGTTTGAAGAATTATCAACAGTAATAGTAAATACTTTGTCCAAGCTCCAATGAAGCAGGCAATTACTAATAGTCTCTACCATGTGCTCACCCTTATGACTAGTGACAGGGCAAAAATTCAGTATTCTTTTATGCAACTTCCAATCTTTATCAATAAAGTGAGCAGTCAAACACATATAATTAATTTTTTGCAATGATGTCCTGTGTCTGTGGTAAGGCAAACTTTTGAATGAGCTTCTCTAAAAGACTTCTTCAAATTTTGTCTCAGTTCATTGTAACGTTCATAACAATCCCTTGTTATTGTTCTACGGGAAGGAATTTGAAACAGAGGTTGGGCTTGACTCATAAACTTCTTGAAGCCTTCCTTTTCTACAAAGCTAAATGGTAGTTCATCAATAATTATCATCTCAACTAAAGCCCTCCTAATTAATTGTTGATCAAATTCCCAATGCTCATCTAGCTCATTCTTATCCTTAGATGGAAAATGTATCTTTTTATGAGTGGGAGGTTTAATAAGGGATTTATATGCGTTGCACCTCAATAAATGTTGTCTCAATCCCGTTGTCTCATTTACAGTTGCAGTAGCAAGATCTTTTCTACAATACTTACACTTCGCTCTATCAATTCCCTGTACAACAATCTTCTCAAAATGACCCCAAACAACATATCTAGATTGCATTTCTTTTCTTTTCTTTGTTACCTAGGTGTCAAGTGATTTATCATTGCTATCAGTACCATCTGTATTAGGTATGCTGCTAGTTGAATTGGCAATACTTAATTTAGTTTCATCCGCCATCTACGAAAATTAAAGAGAAAATATAAGGCATTGTAGGCCAGCACGTTAAAAACCAAAAGCTCAATGAAAAATAACAGCACAACCACCAGCCACCAGGTATGATAAAAGTCTTTTTCTTTTTTCCATATACATAGAGATCTCAAACAACTACCCATTTAATTACTACAAATTCACAACCACCATATAATTATCGTGTTACAGCAATCAAAACAGTAGCAAGAAACTCACATCAACAAGATAATAACACAAAGCAGTGAACACCATAAATTCACCATAGACGACATAACAAGCAAAACAAAAGATACCAAAAATAACCATAAATTCACAACTAAAAGAGCAAAATAATAACGACCCAATTGACAACAAGCAGAGACTTAAAAAGCATGACTAAAGTCAGCTTTCTAAGAAATAAGTCTGAACATTTCTAAGAAATATACTAGTGGATAAGTACACTATTTTATTTACAAACCAAAACACAATAGCACACACTAAGTCTGAACATTTCTAAGAAATATACTAGTGAAAGAACAGATGAAGTCGATTAGGAGAAGTGTGAGAGAGAGAAGTCGCTGCCAGAAGTGAGAACTGAGGATTAGGAGAAGTGAGAGAGAGAAATACTTACTCTGTTGCCGCCGGAACTTGGAAGAGAAGTCGCCGCTGCCACTGTGAAGTGCAAACTTTGAGCTCTGAAGTTTGGAGTATGAAAAGTGAAAATTAGGGATACATTGATGTTTGATGATTGATACAAAAGAGTGAAAGTGGGCTTGGGTGATTATACAAAAGAAGAAAGAGGGCTTGGGTTCTATTTCTTTTGGGCTTAAATTTAATGGGCATCGGCCTGGACTATTTAATAAGTTTGGGCTAATACATAAAATTTCGGTTTAAATCGAAAACTCGAAAAATCGAACACTAAACCCCGAACACCGAACCGAACTCCGAAATTTTTGAAAATTGAAACCGAACCCGAACCGAAAACCCGAGATGCTTACACCGAAAAATCGAATTAATTCGGTTCGGTCTGGTTTTTCGATTTTCGGTATTTAAGCCCAGCCCTACCATTTTGTACCTTGCCGGGGTACAAGACATAAACATGACATGAATGGATCCAATAACCCGCAATTGGTAAACATGAAAGAATTGTCCTAACTGGGCGGAGCGATCCTTATCCTACACTGGCATATGCAATTTCAGGTATTAAACCTTTTCGGTAATCTGTGCAACTCCCAAACATGAATATAGATATAATTGGCTTAAAAGCCAATGAATTACATAAACATGATTGTAAACATGATTCGTGAGTGTAATATAACATGAATACAGATATATAGTATAACTTGTATGAAAACATAGAAGCATGTAGAATTTCATGAAAATAAGCACAGTAATGCATATCTTGCATTTAAGAACCCATGGAATGTAAAGAATGGGTGTTCATGGATTACAGAAGGATTCCCAATAATCAAAAATAGAATATCAAGAACACAACAACGAATTATTAATACGCAAATGATGTATCATGGTACATGTACTTAGGGTCATCATGAATTTGACTACAAACCCTAATTTTGATAAAACTTTATATTGTCATAGAAGAACGGGGCGTGGGGAAGAACAATGATATTTGCACACGTAAATAGAAACCTTATATACCTGTAACGCTCCAAAACTTGTATAAAAGTCTGAATTTTGAGAAGAATCCCAAAAGCTTTAACCTTGAATCCTTGTGATGGGTTTTCTTGGAAACCCTAGTTTAGGAATGATGATTCCCTTATTAGATTACGTGAATACATGTTAGAATGGACTTGGAAGGGCTTGGAATGGCTTACCTTAATGTCTTGGATTGATAGCAGAAGAGGAACTTCGTTCTAGGGCTTGAAGAATGTGAAAAATGGAAATAAAACTGAACCCACATAGTTATACAATTCACTGAAGTGGAAAAAGTACGAGCAACTTGTATGTCCAATACATTGAGGTACAACCCGTACTTGTAGACCGTACCTGGATTGTCAAAATCCAGTGTCTTCGTATTGTTGCGTAAATTGTACAGGACAAAATTATGTCCCGTACATTGATATACGTACTGTGCATCCTAAGCTGTACCTCATATGGAAAATTCCAGTGACTTCAACTTGAACCCCAAGATGTAAGCCTAGAATGTACGTTCAGTACAAAATTATACGGACCGTACAATTTGACGTAACAAATACATTTATCGTTCCAAGCAAATTTTCAATCTCAACACATTCTGTCATGGTTCTAAGTTTTTGAATCATTAACGTAACTTAGTTAGAGGGTATGAGGTAGTACAATATCTTCCCATTGAGATCATTCGTCCTCGAATGATGGGTCATGGTTAAGACTGAGACTGTACATGGCTTGAATACATGAACGTGAAGAAAACATGACATGAAACATGGGAACTGAACTGATATGACATGGTTTCATGAAAACATGATCACTGAAACATAAGACATGGGTACTGAATACATGAACGTGAACGTTACACGTGAGGCGTGAACGTTACACGTGAGGCATGAACATGTAAGGGATATGACATGGATTCGGAAGGTATTTACCTTGAACGCTCATTGCTTGCTTTTCAAACAAATGAGGATATCTAGCTTTCATGTCCTCTTCAGCTTCTCATGTAGCCTCTTCAACTTTTTGACTTCTCCACAAGACCTTTACTGAGGCTACTTCCTTAGTCCTCAACTTACGAACCTGATGATCAAGAATAGCCACAGGGATCTACTCATAGGTTAGGGCATCCTTAACAATTATAGTGTTAGCAGGAACAGCCAACGACGGGTCTCCCACACAGTTTCTCAACATAGACACATGAAACACTGGGTGAACAGCAGCCAACTCTTGTGGCAACTAAAGCTTATAAGCTACTTGACTAACCCTTGGCAGGATTCTATATGGTCCAGTATATCTAAGACCGAGCTTTTCTTTCTTGCCAAATCTCATCACACCTTTCATAGGAGAAAACTTTAAGAATACCCAATCATCAACTTAGAATTCTAAATATCTGCACTGGACATCTGTATAGGACTTCTGATGACTTTGAGCCGTTCTCAATCGCTCTTGAATCAATTTGACTTTCTCTATAGTTTGATAGACCAAATCTGGTCCCAACAACTCTACTTCACCAATGGGTGATCTACACCTTAGCCTATACAGAGCTTCAAATGGTGCCATCTTGATACTAGCATGATAACTGTTATTATAAGAAAACTCAATGAGATGCAAGTGGTCATCCCAATTACCTTTGAAATCTAGGACACGTGCTTTCAACATGTGCTCAAGAGTCTGAACAGTACATGTGTTACACCCCGCACTTCAGAGCATGAGCATGCCATGTACATCACCGTAGTAATGGAGTATTGGAGACGTACCATGATGTTTTGAAAGGTACAAGCCATGGGAAGTACGTAACAATGAAGTAAAGGATGAATTACGATCTCGTAAGTCGTAATCGGGAAAGACTATCTTGAAACACAAGAACATGGACATTATCAAGTATAATAAATGATAAATATCATGCAGGGGGAGTTGTGGAAGATTCCAGGACCAAGCAAATCAACGAAAATGAGTTTGTCGAAAATTTGGAACAAGTTGACAGAATTAAGGACAGAATTTTGGGTCAACTTTGGAGGGGTATATCTCTAGGTATATGGGGAGATTTAAGGTGTTTCAAAAGCCTAAAATGAATTTCGTCGAGTCTAGTTTCCAATGCAATAAACCTCTCATCGATACGACATTGGAGTAGAGAATTATGGACGTTACAAATTCAGCTGACAGAGCAGAAACAACGCTGCTACAGTGCCACCGACTTTACCCACTTATAAAGGGTTAAAACCCCTCTTTTTGGTCATAAAAATCTCTCAAATATTCCAAAAAAATCAGAAAGCATAATAGAGCAAATATACATCACAAAAGTGAGGATTTTGAATAATTTCAAGTGACGGAGTATTAATCGAGGTCCGAGTAACGTGCGGTTGTGATTATAATATTGTCTTGCGGCGGAATTGGCTTGGATTCAAAGTAAATATTGAACATATTGCTGCTCTAGAAATAATAAGGTATGAATCTCTCCTTATTAATATTAATTTCAGTTTATTTACAGAGATATAGTTATTACATAGTCGTATAATAAGTTGGATAGTTGAGAAACTTGGAAAACATCGTGTGAGATGTTTTATGGAGCCTATTGGAGTTGATAATGTTGTTGTGATGTTGGTATTGTTGTTGTTGTTGTTGGTTATTGGATTGTGATTTCGGGCTAGGCATATAAATAGGGGAGATGCTGCCCGAATTTCGGCAGATTCTAAATGGATTTAAATTAAGGGTTTAAGACGAGCGTATAAAGATGAGCCTAACAATAGTATGAATGGTTGTATATGTAGATTACGAGGCTACGAATAATCTTAAGTAAATTGCAAGACAGGAAGTAAGTTGGTAGTTGAGAAGTTATCTTCCAGGTATGTTAAGGCTAGTCCCTTTCTTCTAAAGGCATGATTCCTTTCTTATGAATCCAATAGGTGTTTTCCAAATGTCCCATGATCCCTTTATGTGAATCCATCAATGTTTTCCAAAGAATATTCTTATTCTCAAAAGCTAGAAATTCATAATTCATAGAGTTTATGGTTCAAAGGCATGACTTCTTTCTTGATAATCCATAAATATTTTCCAAAATGTCCCTATTTTCCGAGTCAAAGATTTATGATTCTATATGATTTTATGACAACAACAACAACGGACATGTTTTTACAATATGAATGACGATGTTAAAGATGAGAATATTTCTATGATGATTATGATGATGATGATTTTAATTCTAGAAATTCCAAAGCTTATGATGTTAATACTATTATGACATTATTGAGATTACTTCATGATTTTCTCGATTTTATTCATTGTTGCTGATCTCACCTTATAATAATTGTTCCTTCAAGGTGAGATATAGCGATGATGATAATTCCATAATGAAAATCAGAGGTTACCGACCTTACGTCACTCAGGCAGGGAGATGGATCAGACCTGTAGGTGTTCTATCAACGAATTCTCACGAGCACTCCACTTACTTCGGAGCTGCAGAGTATTTGGTATTGTCCTTATGATCATCGTATTCTATGTAGAGGCTCGTAGATGTGTGTGTACAGTTAGATGTTTTATAGCCCTACCGGTTCATATTGTTGTATAATAATTTGGTGGCCTTGTCGGCCTTATTTTGAGCTCTTGATACTTTACTGTTAGCCTTATCGGCTTTATGATATACGTTATGTTGTGACGACCTTGTCGGTCCGCATATGAACATATGTGCTGAATGATCAGATATTTCTATGTTGGGCCTTTTCTGCATGCAGGTGTTCTTTGAGTTATAGTTTATAATGTTCAAAGTAATGGATAAGTCAAGTGGTTCCCGGCCTACGGGTCGGAGCCCGTCATACTCCTGATAGGGGTGTGACAGTACGCTCTGCCTGACCATCTGTCTGCGGATGAAAGTTGTGATGAGGTTAACCTTGGTTCCCAATCCCTTCTGAAAGGATTTCCAAAAGTTCGCTATAAATTGAGCACAACGATCTGAAATAATGGTATTCTGAGCCAATCCACCAGGCCTCTGGTCCGTGAGTTTCACGTGCTGACAATTCGGACACTAAGCTACAAAATCTGCGACATTCTTTTTCATATCATTCCACCAATAAATTTCCTTAAGGTCATGATACATATTCGTGGAACCTGGATGGATGGCATACCTGGAATTGTGAGCTTCTAACATAATTCTCTCTCTAAGCTCATCAATATCTTGAACATATAGCCTGCCTTTGTACCTCAAACTACCATTATCTCCCCCTTGTTCGAAAGCCGTTGTCTTACGCTTGTGAATCCTCTCTTTCAGCTGCAATAAATAGAGATCACTAAACTGTTTCTCATTCACTTCGGCTACTACGGAGGAATCAGCCCTGTTCTGAACAACAACTTCATCATCTTCGGAGTCCAAGAGTCAAACTCCTAGGTTAGCTAAGTGGTGAACTTCCTTGGTCATAATTCTCTTATCTGCCTCAATGTGAGCTAAACTTCCCATGGAAAGCCAACTAAGAGCATCGGCTACAACATTTGCCTTCCCTGGATGATAGAGAATATCTACATCATAATCCTTAAACAATTCGAGCCATCTTCTTTGTCTAAGATTCAGCTTTCGTTACTTGAAAATATACTGCAGGCTTTTGTGATCGATGAAAATGTCAACATGCACTCCATACAAATAATGACGCCATATCTTAAGTGCAAAAACCACGGCTGCCAATTCCAAGTCATGAGTCGGATGATTCTTTGCATGAGCCTTAAGTTGTCGGGATGCATAAGCTACAACCTTACCATGTTGCATTAAGACACATCCGAGACCAATTCCCGAAGCATCACAATAAACTATAAACCCTTCGGTTACTTTTGGTAGCGTTAAAACTGGAGCAGAAGTCAACCTCTTCTTCAACTCTTAGAAACTTTGCTCACACGCATCTGACCATTGAAATTTGACCTTCTTCTAAGTTAGCTTAGTCAATGGAGCTGAGATAGAGGAAAAACCCTCTACAAAACACCTATAATAGCCTGCCAGACCCAAGAAACTTCTTATATCTAAAACTGAGGTGGATCTGGGCAAATTCTTGACGTCATCTATTTTCTGAGAATCAACATCCACACCTTCACCTAAGATTACATGGCCTAGAAAAGCCACAGACTTAAGCCAAAATTCACACTTTGAAAATTTAGCATAAAGCTCACCATCCTGAAGTGTCTGCAACACTATTCTGAGATGCTCTGCATGTTCAGTCTTACTACGGGAATACACCAAAATATCTTCAATGAAGAAAATGACGAAAAGACCAAGATAAGGCTTGAAGACTTTATTCATGAGGTCCATGAAAGCAGCTGGCACATTTGTCAACCCAAAAGACATGACAAGAAATTCGAAGTGACCATAACGGGTTCTGAAAGCGGTCTTCAAAATATCAACTTTCTTAACCTTTAGCTGATGGTATCTTTATCTGAGGTCAATCTTAGAATAACACTGAGCACCCTGAAGTTGGTCAATAAATCATCTATTCTGAGGAGAGGATAATTGTTCTTAATGGTAATTTTGTTCAACTGGCAGTAGTCAATACACATGCGTAAGGAACCATCGTTCTTTTGGATAAACAAGACTGGCGCGACCCAAAGTGAGACACTAGGCCTAATAGATCTTTTGTCAATAAGACGATCTTTCAACTGGTCTTTAACTCTTTTAACTCAGCTGGAGCCATTCTGTATAGCGAAAGAGATATCGGCTCAGTGCCTGGAAGTAGATCAATTCTAAAGTCTATCTCCCTATCAGGAGGAACTCCGGGAAGATCCTTCGGAAAAACTTCTGGAAACTCATTAACAATTGATACGGACTGGAGAGTTGGGATCTAGGTATTCGTATCCCTGACTCAAATTAAGTGATAGATATACCCCTTGTAAATCATCTTTCTGTCTTTAAGATAGGAAATAGATCCACCCCGGGGTACTACTGAAAATCTTACGATTTTGGTACTACAACCTATTGTGGCATAACATGAGGCTAACCAATCCATACCCATGATCACATTAAAGTCTACCATCTCTAATTCTACTAAGTTGGTTATGGTTCTGTGGTAATAGACTAAAACTTGGCAACCCCTATAAATACGTCTAGCAATAACTAAATCTCCAACTGGAGTGGACACTTCAAAGGGTTCATGCAACTTTTCTGGTTCTATCCAAAATTTCTTAGAAATAAATAGGGTTACATAAGATAGGGTGGATCCTGGGTCTATAAGGACATAAACTTCGAAAGTGAAAATTGTTAGTGTACTTGTGACAACATTCGCACGTTCCTCTGTATCCTGACGACATTCTAAAGTATACAAGCGGTTCCTTCCTCCTCCTGCATTACAAGACTAACTGCACCATGCCTTGACTGGGCTTGAGAATTCCGAGGAGTTGCTGAATTAGTGGACTGAGCCACGTTACCACCGGTACCCTGTCTCGCTGATGGACAGTCCTTTTGAAAATAGCCCCGTTGGCCACACCCATAGTATGTATCCATATCCATGCGACATTCCCCTCGGTGTCTCTTACCACACTTACTACAGACCGGATTATCATAAGTCTGCTGACCCACACTAGCCTGAGAATACGAGTAGGTTGGCCTAAAATTTTGTCTCTTCTGATCATTTATGAACTTTGGGGCTGGGGCACTGGCTGCAGATGGAGCGGGCTGATGACTTGTTCTTGAACAATTTCCTACCTCCACCTCCCCCATAACTGAAGTTACTTGCAAACTTAGCTCTTTTATTAAACTCTCTATCTTTTTCTATCTGAAGAGCTTCTTCTTCTTTCATTTTGTCCTCAATACCCTAAACAAAAGCAACCATCTTGGTGATAGTCATCCTCTCATTCTGTGCAGCAATATTTACATCACCATATAAGTCGGGTATAAGGCCCAACACAAATCGCCTAACTAAGGCCCTTATATTAGGGACCATATACTAAGCATACTTAACTAAGGAAACAAACTTGAGATAGTACTCATTCACACTCATATCATTCTTCCTGAGTCTCTTAAATTCGTAGGCCTTCGTCTCTCTGAATTCAATCGGCTGAAAGTGGTTAATGAAAGCATCTACAAACGCATCCCAAGTTGTTGAGGATGAATCTTTCGCTCAAGACTATTCCCACGTCTTATACAAAATATGAGCAACACCCTGCAACTGATAAGCTCCCAACTCTGCTGCTTCTGTCTCAGTGGCATGCATAACACAAAAAACTTTCTGAAGCCCATCAATGAAGTTTTGTTGATCCTCCACCTTAAGAGACCCTATGAACACTGGAGGCGTCATATTCAGGAATTGCTTGGTCCTAGAGCTATTCGGCCCTTCACTAGCACCTGTGCTAGGAGCCGTTTCCTGACGTTGAGCCTGGTTAGTAACAATTTGGGTGAGCAGCTGAATAGCTCCCCTAACATACATGTCAGTAGCACTGCGCTGCAAAGTAACTATAGGACGGACCTCCGCAGGCCCTTCTGTAGCTAGGGTTTCAGTCGAGGGCACTGCATCCGGTGCAAGCCCCTGAGCCTCGGTGTGAACTTCCTGAGTCTGAGAGTCCTCAGCAGTATCCTTTTGGCTAGTAATTAACATCCTTCTAGTGTACTTTATTTTCGCAGCATTTTCTGCAATACGTAATACACACGAGTTAGAAGAATTCCTGAAAGCATAGTCCTAACTGCACGATCTAGAGTATGAAAGAAGTGAGACAATCCTAGATGCCTTGGTGGTCAACTGTTTATATGTATAGGTGCCACACACACATAAAAGTGACCCCACTAGACACGGTTTCATAGACTCCTTAAAACTGTAACGACCCGCTAAGTCGTTATATGCATTTTTACCATTTTACCCCTGCCGGTTCATTTCTGAGTCTAGGAGCGAGTCTCGTGATAAATTAAGGGAGAGAATTCTGAAATAAAGGCATTTGATTTTATATGTGCACTTGTTTGAAAACTTGACTTATTTTCATTGGGGGATTAACTTAGTAAATTAGACCTCCGTTGTGAATTTCGAGGCCACAAGTGAGTCCGAAGCCTGTTTTTACATCTTTGTGCATGTTTGGTTTGCGTCTGTAGGGCCTCGGATTGATGTCAGGATTTTAGATGAAAATCTGGTAGAAAATCAGGGGTCACTGGTCGGATGCGACCGCTGCAGCGGACAGGGGGCCGCTACAGCGAGTCAGCCACAGTGGGGTGCTGGTTGCCGCCACCGAAATTCTTGCTTAATGAGGCTCGCCTTAGCTGTGGGATTTTTTGCTACAACGAGACAGCTGCAGTGAAGCTATGACTATTGCAGCAGTTGACACGAGACAGAAACCCATTTTTTATATTGCAAATTTCGAAGTCATTCACCACATAACACCAAAAACAGTTTGTTACACCCCGTATTTTCCGAACATGAGCATGACATGTACATCACCGTAGTAATGGAGTGTCGGAGATGTCCCATGCCGTTTTGGGAGGTACAAGTCATGGGAAATATGTAACAACGAAGAAAAAGGGTGAATTACGATCTCGTAAGTCGTAATCGGGAAAGAGTATTTTGAAACACGAGAACATGGACATTATTAGTATAATAAGTGATTAATATCATGTATGGAGAGTTTCGGAATATTTCGAGATCGAGCAAATTGAAGAAAATAAGTTCGACGAAAATTTGAGAAATGCTGGAAGGAGTTTTAGTCAACTTTGGAGGGGTATATCTCCATGTATAGTTGGAGTTTTAAGGTGTTTCAAAATCCTAAAATTAAGTTCGTCGAGTCTAGTTTGTAATGCAACAAACCGCTCGTTGATAGGACGTCGGAGTAGAGAATTATAGACGTTACAAACTGAACTGTCGCGCAGAAACAGCACAGCTACAGTACTGCTACAGTACCGACGGCCCACCCACTATAAAAGGGTTAAAACCCCATTTTTTTCATCCAAAATGTTCCAAAACATTCCAGAAAAATCAGCAAGAAAAAGGGCCCATAAATCCCACATAAAAGTGAGGATTTGAGTGAAATTTGAAGCTACAAGTACTAATCGAAGTCCGGGCAACGCATAGTCACAAATATGATTTCATTTTGGAGTTGGAGGAGCTTGGGAGCAAGTGAAAAATTGAAGATTTTTTTACTTTGGTAAATACAAGGTATGAATCATTAAATTTCTTTCTTTATCAACATGGATTAAGAAATAATTGCCAGAATAAAGGTTATATTTTGTTGTGTTGAGGTTGTTGAATTATGGATTGAGGTTTGAAGAAAATTTTGGATAAAATATGTATATAATCATCTTGTAGAATGTTGAGGATGTTGTTATTGACGTGTTGGTATTAATTTCAACTTCCTTACAAAAGTAAAGATTATTAAATAGTTGTATCACAAGTGGGTTGGTTGAGAAATTTGGAAAATAGTGTGTGGGTTGTTTTATGGCATATGTTGGTGTTGGAAATGCTATTACGACTATTGGTATTGTTGTTGATGTTGTTGGTTATTGAATTGGAATTTCGGGCGAGGCATATAAACAGGGGAAATGCTGCCCGAATTTCGACAGAACCTTAAAAGGATTTTAATTAAAGTTTGGAGTCGAGCGTATGATGATGATTCTAATAATAGTATGAATGGTTGTAGATGTAGATTACGAGGCTACGAATAATTCTTAAGAGAGGTGCAAGACGAGAAGTAAGTTAGAAGTCAAGAACTTTCTTCCAAGTATGTTAAGGCTAGTCCCCTTCTTTCTAAAGGCATGATCTTTTCGTTATAAACCTTTGTGTCGTATCCATAATATCATTGATTCTGCAAATGCTAGAAACCCATGACTTTCGTGATCCTTATGAGGTTATCGAATTTCCAAAAGCATGAATCTTTTCCTACCAAACTATGTATGGATTCCATAAAAATTTTCATTTCCAAGAATGTTAGGAATTTATGACTCTTAAAGTTTTATGATGGCAAATATGAATGATTTCTTTTATGATAACCATGACGATGATTATGAGGGATTTATTTATCTAAGCTCCAAGGCATACGGATTTCATGTTATTATGAGATAATTTGTATTCACAGAGATTTCCATGTAGATGAGCTTTATATTATTATGATGACCATGATGAGAACGATTTTATGTTCAAAGGTTTCAAGTTTACGATTTCAATGACGATATGAGAATGTCGAGCTATTTATTGATTTCTCAATTTATTCATGGATGGTGACTTTATTCTAAATCTTCCAAAGTATATGAATTGATGCCTTATGAGATTTACGATCCTATTCTATGTTTTCTCTTAATTCTATTCTTCATCGATAGTCTCACCTTAAAATAATTGTTCCTTCAAGGTGAGACAAAGCGACGATGAGTATTCCATAATACAATCGGAGGCTACCGACCTTACGTCACTCTGATATAGTTGTGGCTTTTGATTGGGCTCTTATGCATGCTTTATATATATGTATGTATTTTCTCACACCGCGCCGCGCTATAGTCAGCCGGGCAGGCACGTAGATGTGCACACCACTGCAGTGGGCATGTTATGATATTGCCCCAGACGCGGGAGGCCTGGACGCAGGCTAATGATGATAACACCGAGCCTTAATGACCGGGCATGACATTTTATATATGACACCGAGCCTTAATGGCCGGGCATGTTACTATGTATATATATTGAAATGTTTTTTAAAAGGCTAAGCATGCATGACATCCGCCCTACGAGGCATTCAGATGTACAAGTTATCTCTTATTCCTTGTTACTTTCCATATCTATGTTACATTGTTACTCATGCCTTACATACTCGGTACATTATTCGTACTGACGCCCCTTCTTGTGGGCGCTGGGTTTCATGCCACGCAGGTGCATACAGATGAGTAGAAGACATTGCTAGAAGATGTTCCAGCGGGATGCGGCGAGCTCCATTTCTTTCCGAAGTGTTGCCGAGTCAGAGTATCCATGTCATGGTATAATGATTTATGTTAGAGACTTTGCAGACAAAGTCACGTATTTAGCCTGCCAGTCTTGTATGCGGCTATATAAGCCGATGTATTCATTATGCATCACTTTACAGATTTATATGATTATAAATTTTATTTGATTCGAGAAAGATAAAAAGAATGTTTTTGTTAAAAGTTTTCCCTATGCATTTTAGTTCATGACTTAAGGATTATGAGTACCATGAGATCCAGCAGGTTCGCTCGGCTATAAGTAAGGGTCGGGTGCCCGTCACGCCCTATCGGGATTGGGGTGTGACACAGTTCCCAAGAAAGTGAGAAGAGATTTTCTAAGGCTAGGAGGAAGTTCCTTCTTGAAGGTAAGTCCTAACCTTTATGTACTGCATTCCCCTTTCTTCTTCAAGTCGCATGACTATCCTAAGGTCCATTAATGGTAGGTAAAGGCCCTAGAACCCTAGAATTGATAAACCCTTAAATAAATTGTGGAATGTTGATTTTATTGCTGTTCTATCACCTGGGAGTTAGAGTATCACTTTCTAGGATGAGAATTTAATTAATAATGATGAGAATAGTGTATTGAGACTTAGGGTTTTAATAAAAATGGAAATTATGCCCTAAAATCTGTTTTGAAAAGGGTAATTAGATTAGAACCCACAAATTGAAAGATTATGATTGTTGGGATTGAGATTATGATAAATTCATTATAAAGTGATAGTTCGCCCATTTGAAAGGGGTAGAAGTAATTGGGTCTTCTTCCCCAATTGTTGTTCTTATATGATTAGAAGGTTTATTGCTTACTTAGCGTTATATTGCTAGACTTTGAGCGTTCCAAAGCATTGCGAAAGGGGAAAGCTCTCGCGGAGTAGCTTGCATTGTTCCAGTTCTGCATCTGAGGTAGGTTATGGTTTACTTGAGTTAGACTTTGATTAGTTGATTGTATATGTAGTAGAATTGATGGGAGAAAGCATGTATAGGTCTTCGAACATGACATCTGGTTGGATATTACTTATTTTGGTACTGATTGCTGAATTATGTGGCTTATCGCTATTACTTTATGTACTGAAACCTGAGTTGGATTTGCTAAGTTATGAGAAGGAATGAGCCAATATATACTCTTGTTGATTGAGATGGTTGCATATTCTTGCTGTTGTTGAGTTGAATTAACTTAGTCCTATTATGACTTGTGGCATGGTGCTTTGCATTTATTGATATTGAATTTATTGACTGATCATATTCCATATTGACTGTTGGACTAGAATACGTTGAGATGCACATTGTGATCAGATATATATATATATATATATATATATATATATATATATATATATATATATACATACACATTTGATAAGGGATGAGGATGTGGCCTAGTTATGGACACGTGATCCGAGGTTAGTTCCGGAGCGAGTGGTACACGGACACCACGAGTCCCCTGCAGGTCATGCCTAATGAGCGAAAATAGTTGCTGGCATGTGTGTACAGTTGAGAACTATCATTGGTTGCATTGTATTGCATTGCATTAGACTTATCTTATTCTTGTGGTGTATTGTGGACTGGTTGATGATTGGCTCTTGATATTGTTGTGTTATTGTGCCTATGTGCCTATTTTGTTGGTTTTACAACGTATGCATGATACTAATCTTAGTCGGCATATGATATCTACGGTTAATAGTGTTTGTACTGATACTACCTTGCTGCACTTTTTATTTGAGTGCAGATTGTGTGCCAGAGACTTCTTCTGCAGATTGTGTGCCAGAGACTTCTTCCAGACCTCACATCTAGCTTGAGGCTATTTCCTGTCCATATCAGATGGTGAGCTCCTATCCACGCCATGCCACCTGAAGATCTTTTCCATCTTGATGTCTACTTAATTTCAGACATTTATGTTATTTCAGACAGCTATTATTTCTTAGACGGCTTTATGTTTTAGAGTCCTTGTACGATGACTTTCAGGTTTTGGGGTTGTAATAGTTAGACTTCTGCATCTTTATTTTATTTATAGCATGACAGACATTTTTATGATCTTATTTCTTGTTATGGATTTATAATGGTACAAATGAATGAATAATTTGTTAAGGGGATGGTTCGCCCACCAGGGGGATTAGTGTGGGTGCCATCACGACGGGTTGGGTCGTGACAAAGACACTTGAACCTAGGATCCGATACCAAGCTTTGTCACGCCCCGAACCATGGTCTGAGCGTAACACGACACTCAGTGCCTTGCTGCATATGACCGAGCTAACCACATGGCTTGCTGAATCAACATGGGGCATGAGCTGATGTGGAATACAATATAAAACATGGATACTCTGAATAAAACATGTGACATCGTAGTAATACTGAAAACACCGTTTAAACATGATGAGGAAGCAGTCTGAAAATATAATAATAAATATTGAGCCAATGCTGGCGATGCGACTCTGAACATCTGACATAACATAACTGACTAGTCTATGAAACCTCTGGTATGAGTATGACTGCTAAACTGTTTACCGGAACAAGGGCTCCGGCATACCTTAATTGCATGACTGAAATAAACATAAATAAAGATAACACTCCGAATAGAATGGGGCTCACCAAAAGCTGATACGAGCAAGTCCTAACGTGCTAATTCGTTGTCCTGTAAATCTGCATCGTGAAATGCAAGCCCCCGGACAAATAATGGGGACGTCAGTACATTCGAATTGTACTGGTATGTAAAACAACTGAATGAAATAAGCATGGCACATGAAATAATATAACTGAAACTGTAAGCTAGACATGAACATGAGTATATCTGACATAATATATATATATATATATATATGTGTGTGTATGTGTGTGTGTGTGTGTGTGTGTGTGTGTGTGTATGTGTGTGTGTGTGTGTGTGTGTGTATACATATATACATACATAACATGAGTAAAATATTTTAGGTGGGAGAGCCATAGTATAATCGACATGTAACCACCACGTAAGTACGTGGCGCCTTATCTCTGCCCGACCAGCTAAGCCATCTTGTACCTTGCTGGGGTATAAGACATGAACATGACATAAATGGATCCAATAACCCGCAATGGATAAACATGAAGGAATGGTCCTAACTGGGTGGAGCGATCCTTATCCTACGCTGGCACGCGTGGTTTTCAGGAATTAAACCTTCTCGGTAATCTATGAAACTCCCAAAATATGAACATGGATATAATTGGCTTAAAAGATCATAAATTACATAAACATTATTGTAAACATAATTCATGAGTGTAATATAACATGAATATAGATATATAGTATAACTTGTATGAAAACATAGAAGCATGTAGAATTTCATGATAATAAGCATAATAATTCATATCTTGCATTTAAGAACCCATGGAATACAAAGCATGGGTGTTCATGGATTACAGACAGATTCCCAATAATCAAAAAATGAATATCATGAACACAACAACAAATTATTAATACAAACATGGTGCATCATGGTACATGTACTTAGGGTCATCATGAATTTGACTAGAAACCCTAGTTTTGGTGAAACTTCGTATTGTCACAGAATAACGTGGCGTGGGGAATAACAATGATATATCCACACGTAGATAGAAACCCAACATACCTGTAACGCTCCAAAACCTATATAAAAGTCTGAATTTTGAGAAGAATCCCAAAAGCTTTAAACTTGAATCCTTGTGATGGGTTTTCTTGAAAACCCTAGGTTAGGAATGATGATTCCCATATTAAATTATGTGAATACATGTTAGAATTGACTTGGAAGGGCTTGGAATGACTTACCTTAATGTCTTGGATTGATGGGAGAAGAGGAACTTCGTTCTAGGGCATGAAGAATGTGAAAAGTAGAAATAAAACTGAACCCACATATTTATACAATTCACTGAAGCGGAAAAAGTACGGGCAACTTGTACGTCCCGTACTTTGAAGTACGGCCCGTACTCCTAGCCCGTACCTGGTTGTCAAAATCCAGTGACTTCATATTGTTGCCTGAATTGTACGAGACAAAAGTACGTCCTGTGCATCGTAAGTCATACCACGTATGGAAAATTCCGGTTACTCCCCCCCCCCCCCCCAAGATGTACGCCCAGAATGTACGTCCCGTACAAAATTGTACGGCCTGTACAATTCGACATAACACGTACATTTACCGTTCCAAGCAAATTTTCAATCTCAACACATTCCGTCTTGATTCTAAGTTTCTGAATCATGAATGTAATTTAGTTAAAGGGTACGAGGTGTTACAAAGCCCTTACAGTGATTTATGTGTGATGAGAGTTCTGTCACTTAGAGTTTGGAGTGAGTTGCTCGCTGATTAGACTCTGATTCTACTATCCTCTTCAGTTGTCTTTTAACTTTCTAGATAGTTTGGTGTCATTTCTTGTATTTACTTTCAATTAGATGCTCTTGAATCATGCCACCAGCTCTTGGGATAATTTAATTGTATTTTTTGCAATTATGTTAGGATTTGGGGTTTAGAGTTTTCAAAAGCACTAGATTATCTGCTGATAGAAGTATTTTTGAGAATTTTTTTATCCTGAAGTATCATATCTTTTACAATTGACACATTTATATATCATGACTATGAAGTATGACCATGATATAGTTTTACTCTTACATGGAGATATTGACGTAAAAATAACTGCATATTACAAATGAAAGCCTTATGTGTTTATCCTAACAATTATTATCAAGTTTTTTAAATTATACAAGACATTCATCTGATCAACATAAATGTTCAATCAAGAAATATTATCTATTACCATGTTGGGTCACTGTCATACCATATTGTTCTATATGTCAATCAAATTATGCAAAAATAACAAACTGGGAATGTTCTTGATTGTTCCAACAATATTGACGACAATGCAACTCTATAAGAAAAATGAGATTAATGATCAACCAGTTCGTCAAATGATAACGACTACATTTCATCTTACGTTGATTCTTTCCAAAACTATAAGTCCTGAGAATACATTGTCTCGTCATAAAAGAGTATAATTAAAGTTTTTGCATTTCGAGCTCATAAAAGAAGTTTGATAGACTAATTAACAATTGAAATTTAACCACGTAAGGATGACAATTAAATGTTAGTATCATGTCTTTTACAAATTTGATTTTGTCGCCTTTTACAAATTTATTTTTAATTTTATGCTTTTTAATTTAATAAAAGGTCTTTATCTTTACACATAAAATATTTGAGAATAAAACACAAGAAACTTTTGCAGACTTATTTTTTTAATTCGAAATTGTAAAGGGTTATACTCACTCATTTTCTCAAAATGATAGTTCGGTTGTAGTTAAAACGGTAACCTTGCATTCTAAAATAGCAGTCATTTTCTTTATTTTTCAAACACACTGTAATAGATTAGAGAATAACACACAAGATTTTTTACGGACTTATTTTCTTTTATTCAAATGGAAAGGGTTATATTTCGGAAACAGCCTCCCTACTCGTCAAAAGGTACAGATAAGTTCTGCGTACACTCTATCCCAGACCCCACTTGATGAGATTTTACTAGGTATGTTGTTAGTTGTAAATCTAAAGGGTTTGTAAAATGTAAAGGGTTATATTCATCCATTTTCTCAATTAAAAGATAGTTCACTCATAACTAAAACTGTAACCTGCATTCTAGAGGTGCAAAATTCGCACCTCTCCAATTCCCCTCCTCCAAACATTGCCCCCCAACAAAACGATATTCATAAATAGCTCTGAGATCCAAAATAGAAAAGAAACAAATATTTCAGATCATGATGCAACCGACTAATTTTATTGCAGTTTATTTCAGCAAGTAAACATAATCACATACATAGTATCCATCAACCATATAGAGACATTTTTAGATTCACCTGTAGAAACTCCACATATTCAATACAACCATATGAAGATTCTTGCAAGGTTAAAGCTTTCCACCTGAACCACTATCTTCATGGTCGATCGAGTATTTGTTCAGTGGACGGCATATGCAGAATTTATGCTTAACACACAAACAAGGAAACACACAAGCACAACCTCCAAATGCATTTGTATGTTCCATATTTCCACAATTTTTACACGTCTTTCGGCTAGTCGCCACATCTGAAAATTACAAAATATGTTAGCATCTTATACTGATATAATTTTGAAAGGGCTTAATTATAAACTACCGCATATGACAAGAGGTGATCCAAGGTAAAATAACTATATACCGCATGTGAGTTCACGGACGACTGAAATTGTCTGATTGAGACAAATTTAGAGCTAATTAATGAATTTAGTAGCTGTGCAATATTAGTTATGTATATATATATTCTGAAATTTCTTTTACCGACACATACATGGTCACGTTCTTTTTTTTTTAATTTCTCACCCACTGTTCGGTACCCTTTTGGATCCTGACTAATTCAGATTTGTGTCAGAAAGTTCACTTTGGGTGGTAAAGTGTTCCTCTCTAAAGACGACTTCATTCTCAGAGCTCGAGACCTCTAATTAAAGATGGGACATACGTACTACTCCGCAAGCTTTGGTTAAATCACATTTTAATTAAACTTTAATGAGGCTAGAACTTATGCTCAATTTGAGTTGTGTATGTAAGTGATTTGTGTAAGACATTGACATAAAGAGACAGTCGAGAGAGCCAGGAAATGGTACGCTTATAATATAATTTAAGTAGAAGGAAATGATTTTTCAGATCTTTCATGTGTTATTTTCATATTTTTCATGTGTAAAAATGAAAATTTGTTTATTTAAAACTAAAAACGACATGATGAAGATTACAGACGGAAATGATAAGAGAGAAAGAAATAGACCGACCACAAGAAACGATCAGGAAAGCAACTACCAAAAACACAGTAATCGAAGCCTTGTACATCTTTGTGTCAAGTAAGAATTTTAGAGTGCTGCTTAGAACTTACTATGTACAACCTTTATATAGTATCTAACTCTTTAATAACTGGCTAAGGAGAAAGTTATTACTTTAATCCTATTTTAAGTGATTTTTTGCCAAACTTCAAATTTGGTTAGTGGGTCAACGAAATTCTTTAGACTATATGGAAAGGTTAGTCAAAGAAATATGTCTACATTATTTGTGCTTCAAGTATTTCTTTATTTCTAGTAAAATATAACTATCTAAGTCTAACTAAAGAATTTCTTAAGAAAATAACACTAAATATAAGATGAGTGGTGATGTTGTGCTAAAATATTCAACCAAAAAGCTAATGAATCACAACAACAAACAACAACAAAGTCAGTGTAATTCCACAAGTGGGTCTGGGGAGGGTACTGTGTACGCAGACCTTACTTCTACTTTGAGAAGGTAGAAAGGTTGTTTCCAATAGACTCTCGTCTCAAAGAAAGATGGAAAAAAAAGGGCAGTAGCAACTGATAGGAGGTGTGGAGATCTAGAATTAGGTAAAAGGTTAGTAGGTAGTCCGGCATATTTCTCTCCCATTCCTGAAGTATTAGTATTATTCTTGTATTTTCGTATCCTTAGATTTCTATTACTACTTGTTGTTTCTTTAGCCTCGATTACAACAGCAAGATAATACAATAATCGAGGCTAAAGAAACAACAAGTAGTAATAGAAATCTAAGGATACGAAAATACAAGAATAATACTAATACTTCAGGAATGGGAGAGAAATATGCCGGACTACCTACTAACCTTTTACCTAATTCTAGATCTCCACACCTCCTATCAAGGGTGATGTACAGAGAATCCGCGAGGAGCTAGAAGAAGACTTTTTTACATCAATGGCATCAGCTGGAGCTTGCACCGAATTGGTCGTATCCCATCGTATTCACGTATCAATGCATGTCCTGGGTGAGCTGAAGATGTGTCATGTCCTGTCTAATCACCTCACCCCCAATACTTCTTAAGCCAACAGCTATCCCTCCTCAAGCCTATTAAGGCCAACCTCTCACACCTCCTTATCGGGACATCCGCACATCTCCTCTTCACATAACCGAACCATTTCAACCTCACTTCCTGCATCTTATCCTCTACGGGGGCCACTCCCCACCTTGGCCCGATATCTTTATGCATTTCTAATCTTAATCGCTTCTGGAAGATAATGAAATCGCATAAATAAATACTGCCAATTAATAAGCCATAATGAAAATGACCATAACCTAAAGTACTAAGTCATGCTAAAATAAGTACGACTAATAAGTATTTATTACATGACTAATTATTAAAGAAAAAATAAAATGATGTTATGTATCTTCGCTGTCTAAACCAATGCAAAACTAAAGAATAAAAATTTAATATTATTGTCATTTCTAGTGTTAGAATTAAATTTCTTTTGTTTGCATTAGTATTGATTTAATTTTTGTTTGGCTTTATTAGAGTCTCTAACTTTTATGGGATATAAAACTTATTGGACTATATAAAACTCTTAATCCTAGCTTGAAATAATATGTTAAAAGACAAAAACTATGTAAAAGTGAAAAAGTTTAAAAAATATCTATAAATTACATTACAAATAATATTTTTATGTATAAAATATTTTTAGAAATTTTATGCATGTAATGTCGGACTGATTTGGTTCGATTTGACGTTTTTTAGTCAAAACCAAACCAATTATAGTGGGGTTTTTTTTTTTCAATACCAAATAAACCAAACCACTAGTCAGTTTTTTTCTCGATTTGACTCGAATTATGGAGTTGGTGCAATTTGTTGATTTTCTTTGTACACCCCACCTGTGACCACACAAGGATTTGCAGGGAAGCTTCCCCGGAATAAGATGACATATAAATTTCATTCAGAAAGTCACACACATGGACTATATTTGGACATCATCGCGCCCTTTACTGCCTCTTCAAATGTGTAATCTTGTCAGACCACATTCCTTTAGTATGTAACAAATAAGACATGATTGGGACCGGTTATATGGATCCTCTATTGCCAAGACGGCTATAAAATAGAAAAAAATTATTTTGATAAGCAACATAGTGGACAATTACATTTCAAATCCTGAATATCGCTATATTAGAAACTGGAATTCACGGCATACGTCCTGATAACAAATGTAAAACCACTGCCACAGCAAACTCTACCAACACACGGTTTCCTAGACTGTTCATTGCATAAACTTACAACCTGCGGAACTGTTTGATCATTTGTATCTCCTAAGCCAAGCTGACCATGTTCACCCCACCCCCATGTCATTACTGATCCGTCATCTGCTCAAAAGTTAAAAATAGTCCAGACGTGAAGACGGGTTAATATGCAATTCAAGGTTTCTCACAATAAACTTTTGCATCAGATCCTCACCTGTTATCACGGCAGAGTGCTCAGCTCCTGTGCCAATTTGGACGACCTTTGTACTATCGAAGTCAAGGACTCTTTGTAGGGCACCTTCATCTTCAGTGCAAATGAAACAAAGTTGTGAAGTGATCGAGCCACGGCAAATACTTGTTACAATGTGATTTGAAATTTCAAACAGAATTAACCATTATATAGTTAGGCTTAATTGTTGTTGATAAACTTACATTAGGTCTGGGTAAGAATAAGCATCAGATTTAGAGGACCCCTAATTTCCCTAGAATCTATTTACCAGCAATTGCGGAGCCAGGATTTTTACCAAGGGGATTCAAAATATAAAGAAGTAAACATATGAAGTCAAGGGGACTCCAACATCTAGGATAGTTCCGTAAAAAATAATTTTGACTTTGTATTATACAGTGTAATTTTTCGGTGAAGAGGGCTTCGACGCACCCCCGAGCTCCGCTCATGTTTACCCGTATTGAATGAAATGGGCCAATTAGATCGCTAGATATGGAAGATTCATATAGCTGACCGCACCCTATCTAGTTTGTGATTGAGACCTAGTTGATTACAGCATCGAATAGCAAGAACCATAGATTATCAACTTGATCACAAGTTTAAGAAACATTTAAGAGGGTCAGAACAGTAAGTTCGTGACCAAGAAATGAGGCTTGAGATTATGTTCTGAAGGTTGACATCCACTTGGCCAAATTATTATTGAACTGCTTTTCTTTTAGTTAAAACCGAGAGACAAATTTGTAACTGAGTTTAGTAGACTCGACTAACATTAAATCTTCTATTGGACTTTTGAATCAACCGATATTCCTTCTGTTCAGGTTAAAATATATAATCCTTTTTGCCTCTTCAAATATTTACTAGACTCAGGTAACCTAACTCTTCTATTGGACTTCGAAATGTACTTCCCATTACATTCAAAAGTTAATGCTTTCTTTTAGATATTTCCTAGACTCAGCACTCAGGTAACATTAACTCTTTTATTGGACTTCTGAATGTGGCTGATATCTTTCAATCACGCTCAGAAAACTACTCTTTCCCTCTTTAACTGTCATCGCATTTGATGATATATAGCAGTCAGTACTACTGTTATGCAGTTTGGTGCCAAGCATTTAGCTAAAAGGCCACCAGAGCGCTGCTTCGCGTAAGTGTTTTGTTTCTCCTATATGGTTATAACTTGTAGAGGTCCAAAAAATGGGGCAAAGCAGGGATTTCCAAATGTTTGGTCAGTTTGACAACTCATGACCACATAGAAACACACAATCTTGTGAGAAGTTTAGGCATTTGTATCGGGTGTTTTCAGCATCATTTTCGCCTTTCAACTTAATTAAGACAGATAGATCTACTTCTTCCATGCAAGGATTCAATCAAAGTAGTGAAAATCCATCCATTGTGAGAATCCAATCTCAAGAAGCAGGAGAAAGAGACTCGAGCTACATAAAATCTTACAAGAAGTTTATTGATCATTACCAGATATACGATGACTCATCATGTTCGTTTTCTGAGCTCCAGTAGGAACATTATAATTGTACCTGCCAAGCATGTATACTTCCCCGTCACCTATTAAAGTGGTGAAAGGGAACGTCTTTAAATTTCTATATACATTGTAATATTTCCGTCATGTATTCTCAATTGGTACTAATACAGATCAAGCCTGACATACCTGTCAATACAAGAGCGTGATTCCATCCTAAAGCAACCTGGCTGAAATATAACTCTGCAGTAACACGGCGGGGCCTATACACATCTGGGGCTCCACAGAATGCTCTTCCCCATACATATAAATGCCCGTTCACTTAAAAATCCAAAAAGAATAAAAAATCTAAGCAATATATAACAGGTAAAAGTATTACCAACTTGATAAGATTATCATTCACTTATCGGGATGAATCTACAACCACCAAGTAGTGGATGCTTTGACTAGATAAAGATTGGGCGAGCAATCCTCAGTATTGGATATGGAGTACTCAGAAACTAACCGGATATTGCTGCACTATGATCTCCATTTGCAGTGATACTCCTGATTTTGACATTTTCAAAACCCAAAGTAACCTGAGGAGTGCTAACTAACTTCTGTTTGTCATCAGATATACCAAGTTGACCACGTTTTCCGGAACCAAATCCATAGATAAGATCCTCAGTATCTCCTAACAGAAGTTAATTGAAGTGAAAAATCAGCTTCACCAAAATCAATATACATGCTTATGTACAAACAATTGTGTGAACAAGATTACTCGCTTCCACAATAATGGTTACAATTTTTAAGGACAACTCTAATCAACCTGCTTTTTCTATCCTAACAGTGTGAGGAAACCAGATATATAGAAATTATTAAGTAATGTACCATTTATTAGGATTACCTAGGAAACCAGATATATAGAAATTATTAAGTAATGTACCATTTATTAGGATTACCTATAACAATCAGTTTTTACCCTACCACAAGGAAGAAACTTTTTTCACAATTATTTTGTAGCCTGTCAGTTAAGTAGTTAACAAGCTGCGATATATGTCCTAAATCCACGTCAGACTGAATTTTAGCAGCCGAGATCATTATCCATCAAACATCACTGACAACAAAGACCTGATAAAACGCATTTAAAGTTTTTGGTGCCAACAGAAAAGATAATGAATAATCTGTTCTTGAATTGTACAGTTAAGTAGGCGTTTGGATATAAATTTGGTTGAAACTTGTAAAAAAGAGTTTTTGAAGTTGAAAATGGTATTGAAAGCTGAAGTTATGTTTCTCACTTGAAAAAAAAAAAAACTTTTTGCGAGTGGAATATTTTTCTTCATGAACCAGTTTTTCAAATTTAAAAACTCCTCTTCAAAAACTAACCTAAAAAATCATCACAATGCACATAACCAAAGAATGTATTGAATTTTGTACAAAAACTCATTCCAAAAAGGCCCTAACTATGCTGCACAAAATTCACTTATAGGATATTCTTACCCACTTATGATATTTGGGGTATATCTCATAAAACCTGCTTAACGATATGATGGTGCAGAATAGCTGTTTAGTTATTAGAGAACTAGCTATTTGAAGAACTTTCATTTTCCGTCACTGTTAACCAAGCTGTAAGAGAGAGTGCAGAATTTCACACTAAATTAGTTATAGTTTTGTTGTGATTAAGAGAATAAAGAAACTACTGGAAAATTCTACCTAATTACTTTACCATGCAGTAATCTCTGGAGCTCTTATGTTAACAGGCCTGATTGTTGTGACTAACTGTGACTAGTCACAACAATCTGATTTCATTTCAGGCTCATGGATATAACCCATCAAAATTATAGCTGTATAGTGCTAGCAATAGTTTAAAAGAGAAGCATTTGCAGCACTAACTATCAAACTATATGAAAAATGACAGAAGTATGGCCAATTATACAAATGAGAACAGATATACAACACACAACATTCTTGGAAAGCATCGATTTTGTTAATATAACCAGATTAATAAAAAAAAAGAAAATATTATTACCTTTTAGTAAGACAAGTGAATGACGCATACCACAAGCAATTTGCTCGACATGCCTAGTCTTGAATTGCAACACTTGTACAGGAAAACATCTTGAGATATAATCCCCGTGCCCAAGCTGACCAAATGAACCATCTCCACAAGTAAATACGTAACCAGTATCTGGTAATTGTTAAAACATTTACTCTCAAATGCAAGTTAAAACAGGTATTCAGCTAAACAAGATTCCTCCAGATACATACCACAACTATTCAAAGTCATATTTGCAGCAAGAGAACATAAAATATTCAGGAATATGCTAAAACAAAAAGTTGTAACAAAAGTTCATATCATCTGTTTGTTTAAACTGTAACAGGAAAAGTTCATATCATCTGTTCCCAAAAAGCTTTCAACAATCATAAGGGAAAGAACTTTAGGAGTAACCTAGTGAATAAAAGTTCCTCGATATAAGAATGAAATTCTGCTTTAGTCTGCACAGTCAATGTACCCTAAGCGTGAAGACTTAAGTTTTAACTTGAGAAGCCCATATAACATAATTGGAATCTCAATCATGAACTTTCAATTTCATCAGTATTTCAGAAGCAAAAACCTGATAGTATGAAAATTAGTAATCCATTATCAGATTAGATTTATAGCTGAAGCAGACTTAATCAAACCTGAAACAAATCCTGAGTGATTCCATCCAGCAGAAGCATGTGTAATAAAGATGCCTTCCAAAGACTCTACTGACTTTGGGTGTAAGCAGTTCACCATCTCCTCATGGCCTAACTGACCAGAAGTACCCCTCCCCCATGTTAGCACTTTTCCACCTGCAAAACCCAAACAAGCTTGGTATTTTTTCCTTGAAAAAGTAAAAATCTTTCCGTTGAATCTCATACCAAGATGATATCTTTACCCAACAAGCTTTTTTTTTTTTTTTCCTTTTTTGTGAAAGTTCAAAATGTTCCATTGGTTCCCACATCAAGATGGTGTCATCTAACTATAACCCATCAAGACGTTTCATTTTTATTTTATTTTTAAGTCAATTTGTTTCCATTGAAGCTCACACTATAACCCATCAAGACGTTTCATTTTTATTTTTTTTAAGTCAATTTTTTTCCATTGAAGCTCACACCAAGATGGCGCCATCTTTACTGTAGAACCCAATCAACTTCTTTTTTTTTTTTTTTTTTTTTGCTGGTATAATCTTCCATTGAAGCTCGCTCCAAATAAAGTGTCATCTTTACTGCAAAACCCTATCAAGTTTTTTTCATTTTTCCATCTTCTAAAAATTTAATATTTTTCCATTGAATTTGAATCTCACACCAAAAAGGTGTCATCTTTACTGCAAAACCTCAAAACCTATCAAGTTTTTCATTTTTCCTTCTTTTAAAAAATATCTTTTCATTGAATTTGAATCTCACACCAAAAAAGGTGTCATTTTTACTGCAAAACCTTAAACCCTATCAAGTTCTTCATTTTTCCATGTTTAAAAAGCCAACATCTGTCCACTGAATTTGAATGTCAAACAAAAAAAGGAGTCATCTTTATTGCAAAACCTTAAACACCATCAAGTTGAAAAAACACATAAATAGAAAAAGGAGTCATATTTACTACCTAAGGGTTCGCACACCCAATAACTTTGGCTCAATCCCTGTATTTGTATTTAAAAATTCACTTCATATGTATAAATAATTTATCAAGAACTCTATAAGCTGCATTTCCTAGAATCCAGAACCCATAAACTCAAGATCCTAACTCCGCCTCTATTAAAGCTCACTCCAAATATGGTGTCATATCTTTACAATGAAATCCTGTCAAGTTTTTCATTTTTCCATTGAATTTGAATCTCACACCCAAAAAAGGTGTCATCCTTACTGCAAACCCCTATCAAGATTTTCATTTTTCTATTGAATTTGAATCTCACACCAAAAAGGGTGTCATCTTTATAGCAAAACCTTAAACCCCATCAATTCTTTCTGTTTTCCTGATATAATCTTTACTGCAAAACCCTATCAAGTTTTCCATTGAATTTGAATCTCACAAGTAAAAGGCGTTATCTTTACTGCAAAACCTCAAACCCCATCAAGTTAGAAAGCACATAAAACAAGAGATATAATAAAGAATATAAGTTTGTAGAGTAGAGAGAAAAGAACATACCAGAGGTAAGGGCAATGACATGGGCACCACCACAAGAGAGATGAGAGATTGGACCAAAAGAAGAAGAAAGGGATTGAATGAGTTGAGGTTGATGTTCATCTTG